>NW_027422485.1:0-62218 GCF_037893015.1 Macrotis lagotis | reverse complement strand
ACGGCAATGCAAGGCAAGTCTAAGGCACCAGAACGCAAGGCTAAGCAATGCACGGAAAGGCAAGGAAAGGGCAACGCAAGGCAAGGCACGGCATGGCAAGGCAAGGCTAAGGCACGACAACGCAAGGTTACGCAATGCAAGGCAAGAAAACGAAAGGCTAACGGAAGGCACGGCACGGCAAGGCAAGGCAAGGCTAATGCAAGGCAAAGTCAGGCTAGGCAAGGGTAACGGAAGGCACGGCAGGGAAGGCAAGGGCAACGGAAGGCACGTCAAGGCAATGGAAGGACAAGGCACGGCACGGTAAGGCAAGGAATGCTTAAGGCAAGGCAAGGCAAGGCAAGTCTATGGCACCAGAATGCAAGGCTAGGCAATGCACGGCAAAGGAAGGAAAGTGTAACGGAAGGCACGGCACGGCAAGGCAAGGCAAAGCTAAGGCAAGGCAAAGCTAGCCTAGGCAATTCACGGCAAGGCAAGGAAAGTGCAACGGAATGCAAGGCAAGGCAGGGCAAATCAATGCCAGGCAAGGGTAACGGAAGGAAAGGCACGGGAAGGCAAGGCCAGCCAAACAAGGCTAAGGCAAGGCAAGGCAAGGCTATGGCACAACAACGCAAGGCTAGGTAATGCACGGCAATGCAAGGAAAGGGTAACGGAAGGCAAGGCAAGGCAAGGCAAAGCAAGGGAAGGCAAGGGTAACGGAAGGTAAGGCAAGGCAAGGCAAAGCAAGGCAAGGCAAGGGGAACGGAAGGTACGCCAAGGCAAGGAAAGGCTAAGGTAAGGCAACGCAATGCAAGCAAGTTTAAGGAAAGGCATTCGATACAAGGCTAAGGCAAGTGGAGACAAGGCTAAGGCACGACAACGAAAGGTTACGCAATACACCGCAAAGCAAGGAAAGTGTAACGGACGGCAAGGCAAGACAAGGCAAAGCAAGGCAAGGCAAGGGTAACGGAAGGCACGGCAAGGAAAGGCAAGTGTAACGGAAGTCACGGCAACGCAAGGCAAGGTAAGCTAGGCTAAGGCAAGGTAAAGCAAGGCTATGGCACGATAACGGAAGCCTAGGCAATGTATGACAAGGCAAGGCAAGGGAAACGGAAGGCAAGGAAATGCAAGACAAAGGAAGGCAAGGCAAGGGTAACAGAAGGGACTGCAAGGTAAGAGGAGGACAAGGCAAGGCACAGCAAGGCAACGCAAGGCTAAGGCACGACAACGCAAGGCTAGGCAAATTACGGCGAGGAAAGGAAAGGGCAACGCGAGGCAAAGCACGGCCAGGCAAGGCAAGTCTAAGGCAAGGAAAAGCCAGGCTAGGCAAGGGTAACGGAAGGCACCTCAAGGGAAGGCAAGGGTAACGGGAGGCACGGCAAGGCAAGGGAAGGACAAGGTACGGCACGGGAAGGCCAGGAATGCTTAAGGCAAGGCAAGCAAGGATAAAGCAAGGCAAGGCAAGTGTACTGGAAGGCAAGGCACGGCAAGGCAATGCAAGGCTAAGGCACGACAACGCAAGGCTGGGCAATGGACAACAAGGCAAGGAAACGGTAACGGAAGGTAAGGAACGGCAAGGAAATGCAAGGGTAAGGCACGACAACACAAGGCTAGGCAATGCACGGCCAGGCAAGGAAATGGTAAAGGAAGTCAAGGCGCGGCAAGGCAAGGCAAGGCTAAGGCACGGCAAGGCAAGACTAGGCAATGCACGGCAAGCGAAGGAAAGGGTAAAGGAAGGCAAGGAAGGCAAGGCAAGGCAAGGCAAGACAAGGCAAGGGTAACGGAAGGAACTGCACGGCAATGCAAGGCAAGGCTAAGGAAGGACAACGCAAGGCTATGTAATGCACTGCACGTCATGGAAAGTGTAACGGAATGCAAGGCAAGGCAAGGGTAACAGAAGGTACGGCAAGGTAAGGCAACGGTAACGGAAGGCAGGGAAATACAAGGCAAGGCAAGCTAGGCTAAGGCAAGGCAAGGCAAGTCTATGCCACGACAACGGAAGGCTAGGCAATGCACGGCAAGGCAAGGAACGGGTAACGGAAGGTAAGGAACGGCAAGGAAATGCAAGGCAAGGCAAGGGTAACGGAAGGCACAGCAAGGCAAGGGAAGGACAAGGCAAGGCACGGCAAGGCAAGGCAAGGCTATGGCACAACAACGCAAGGCTAGGTAATGCACCGCAAGGGAAGGGAAGCGTAACGGAAGGCAACGCACGGCAAGCAAAGCAAGGGAAAGCAAGGGTAACGGAAGGCAAGGCAAGGCAAGGCAAAGCAAGGCAAGGCAAAGGGGAACGGAAGGTACGGCAAGGCAAGGCAGGGCTAAGGTAAGGCCACGCAATGCAAGTAACGGAAGTCACGGCAACGCAAGGCAAGTGTAACGGAAGTCACGGCAACGCAAGGCAAGCTAAGCTAGGCTAAGGCAAGGTAAAGCAAGTCTATGGCGCGATAACGGAAGCCTAGGCAATGTACGACAAGGCAAGGAAAGGGTAACGGAAGGCAAGGAAATGCAAGACGGCAAGGCAAGACAAGGCAAAGCAAGGCAAGGCAAGGGTAACGGAAGGCACGGCAAGGCAAGGCAAGTGTAACGGAAGTCACGGCAACGCAAGGCAAGGTAAGCTAGGCTAAGGCAAGGCAAGGCAAGTCTATGCCACGACAACGGAAGGCTAGGCAATGCACGGCAAGGCAAGGCAAGCTTAACGGAAGGCAAGGCACGGCACGGCAAGGCAAGGCTAATGCACGGCAACGCAAGGCTAGGCAATGCACGGCAAGGCAAGGAAAGGGTAACGGAAGGTACGGAACGGCAAGGAAATGCAAGGCTAAGGCACGACAACGGAAGGCTAGGCAATGCACGGCAAGGCAAGGAAATGGCAACGGAAGGCAAGGCACGGCAAGGCAAGGCAAGGCTAAGGCACGGCAACGCAAGGCTGATCCATGCACATAAAGGCAAGGAAAGGGTAAAGGAAAGCAAGGAAGGCAAGGCAAGTCAAGACAAGGCAAGGGTAACAGAAGGAACTGCACGGCAATGCAAGGCAAGGCTAAGGTACCACAACGCAAAGCTAAGAAATGCACAGCAAGTCATGGAAAGTGTAACGGAATGCAAGGCAAGGCAAGGCAAAGCAAGGAAAGGAAAGGGCAACGGAAGGCAGGGCTAGGCAAGGCAAGGTTAACGGAGGGAAAGGCAAGGCAAGGGACGGTCAAGGCAAGGCCCGAGAAGGCAAGGCAAGGCTAATTCACGACAACGGAAGTCTAGGCAATGCACGGCAAGGCAAGGAAATGGAAACGGAAGGCAAGGCACGGGAAAGCAAGGCAAGGCGAAGGGACGACAACGCAATTCTAAGCAATGCACGGCAAGGCAAGGAAAGGGTAACGGAAGGCAAGGCAAGGCAAGGAAAAGCAAGGCAAGGCAAGGTAAGGGAAAGACAAGGGAAGGCACGGCAAGGCAACGAAAGGGTAACGGAAGGAAAGGCACGGCAAGGCTAGGAAAGCGTAAGGGAAGGCACGGCACGGCACGGCAAGGCATGGCTAAGGCACGGCAACGCAAGGCTAGGCAATGCACGTTAAGGCAAGGGAAGGGTAATGGAACGCAAGGCACAGCATGGCAATGCCAGGCTAAGGCAAGGCACGGCAAGGCAATGCAAGAGCTAAGGCAAGGCAACGGAAGGCAACGCAAAGTTCAGGCAAGGCAAGGAAAGGGTAAAAGAAGGCAAGGCAAGGCAAGGCAAAGCAAGGCAACGCAATGGTAACGGAAGGCACGGCAAGGCAAGGGAAGGACAAGGCATGGGACGGCAAGGCAAGGCAAAACAAGGCAAGGCAAGGCTATGGCACGACAACGCAAAGCAAGGCAATGCACGACAAGGCAAGGCAAGGGTACCGGAAGTCAAGGCAAGGCAAGACAAAGGAAGGCTAGGCAACGCAACGCAATTCTAGGCAATGAACGGCAAGGAAAGGAAAGTGTAAAGGAAGCAAGGCAAGGCAAGGATAAGCAAGGGAAGGCAAGGGTAACGGAAGGCAAGGCAAGGCAAGGCAAGGGGAACGGATGGTACGGCAAGGCAAGGGAAGGCTAAGGCAAGGCAACGCAAGTGAAGGGAAGGTTAAGTCAAGGCAACCCATGCAATCCTAAGGCAAGGGGAAACAAGGTTAAGACACGACAACGCAAGGCTGAGCAATGCACGGCAAAGCAAGGAAAGTGTGACAGAAGGCAAGGCCAGGCAAGGCAAGGGTAACGGAAGGCACGGAAATGCAAGGCTATCCAAGCTAGGCTAAGGCAAGGCAAGGCAAGTCTATGCCACGACAACGGAAGGCTAGGCAATGCACGGCAAGGCAAGGAAAGGGTAACGGAAGGCAAGGCACGGCACGGCAAGGCAAGGCTAAGGCACGGCAACGCAAGGCTAGGCAATGCACGGCAAGGCAAGGAAATGGTAACGGAAGTCAAGGCACGGCAATTCAAGGCAAGGCTAAGGCACGGCAAGGCAAGGCTAGGCAATGCACGGCAATGGAAGGAAAGGGTAAAGGAAGGCAAGGCAAGAAAAGGCAAGAAAAGGCAAGGGTAACGGAAGGAACTGCACGGCAATGCAAGGCAAGTCTAAGGCACCAGAACGCAAGGCTATGCAATGCACGGAAAGGCAAGGAAAGGGTAACGCAAGGCAAGGCACGGCATGGCAAGGCAAGGCTAATTCACGACAACGCAAGGTTAGGCAATGCAAGGCAAGAAAACGAAAGGCTAACGGAAGGCACGGCACGGCAAGGCAAGGCAAGGCTAATGCAAGGCAAAGTCAGGCTAGGCAAGGGTAACGGAAGGCACGGCAGGGGAAGGCAAGGGCAACGGAAGGCACGGCAAGGCAAGGGAAGGACAAGGCACGGCACGGTAAGGCAAGGAATGCTTAAGGCAAGGCAAGGCAAGGCAAGTCTATGGCACCAGAATGCAAGGCTAGGCAATGCACGGCAAAGGAAGGAAAGTGTAACGGAAGGCACGGCACGGCAAGGCAAGGCAAAGCTAAGGCAAGGCAAAGCTAGCCTAGGCAATTCACGGCAAGGCAAGGAAAGTGCAACGGAACGCAAGGCAAGGCAGGGCAAATCAATGCCAGGCAAGGGTAACGGAAGGAAAGGCACGGGAAGGCAAGGCCAGCCAAACAAGGCTAAGGCAAGGCAAGGCAAGGCTATGGCACAACAACGCAAGGCTAGGTAATGCACGGCAATGCAAGGAAAGGGTAACGGAAGGCAAGGCAAGGCAAGGCAAAGCAAGGGAAGGCAAGGGTAACGGAAGGTAAGGCAAGGCAAGGCAAAGCAAGGCAAGGCAAGGGGAACGGAAGGTACGTCAAGGCAAGGAAAGGCTAAGGTAAGGCAACGCAATGCAAGCAAGTTTAAGGAAAGGCATTCGATACAAGGCTAAGGCAAGTGGAGACAAGGCTAAGGCACGACAACGAAAGGTTACGCAATGCACGGCAAAGCAAGGAAAGTGTAACGGACGGCAAGGCAAGACAAGGCAAAGCAAGGCAAGGCAAGGCAAGGGTAACGGAAGGCACGGCAAGGAAAGGCAAGTGTAACGGAAGTCACGGCAACGCAAGGCAAGGTAAGCTAGGCTAAGGCAAGGTAAATCAAGGCTATGGCACGATAACGGAAGCCTAGGCAATGTATGACAAGGCAAGGCAAGGGTAACGGAAGGCAAGGAAAGGCAAGACAAAGGAAGGCAAGGCAAGGGTAACAGAAGGGACTGCAAGGTAAGAGGAGGACAAGGCAAGGCACGGCAAGGCAACGCAAGGCTAAGGCACGACAACGCAAGGCTAGGCAAATTACGGCGAGGAAAGGAAAGGGCAACGCAAGGCAAAGCACGGCCAGGCAAGGCAAGGCTAAGGCAAGGCAAAGCCAGGCTAGGCAAGGGTAACGGAAGGCACGTCAAGGGGAGGCAAGGGTAACGGGAGGCAAGCAAGGCAAGGGAAGGACAAGGTACGGCACGGGAAGGCCAGGAATGCTTAAGGCAAGGCAAGCAAGGATAAAGCAAGGCAAGGCAAGTGTACTGGAAGGCAAGGCACGGCAAGGCAATGCAAGGCTAAGGCACGACAACGCAAGGCTGGGCAATGCACAACAAGGCAAGGAAACGGTAACGGAAGGTAAGGAACGGCAAGGAAATGCAAGGGTAAGGCACGACAACTCATGGCTAGGCAATGCACGGCCAGGCAAGGAAATGGTAAAGGAAGTCAAGGCGCGGCAAGGCAAGGCAAGGCTAAGGCACGGCAAGGCAAGGCTAGGCAATGCACGGCAAGGGAAGGAAAGGGTAAAGGAAGGCAAGGAAGGCAAGGCAAGGCAAGGCAAGACAAGGCAAGGGTAACGGAAGGAACTGCACGGCAATGCAAGGCAAGGCTAAGGAAGGACAACGCAAGGCTATGTAATGCACTGCACGTCATGGAAAGTGTAACGGAATGCAAGGCAAGGCAAGGGAAGGGAAGGGTAACAGAAGGTACGGCAAGGTAAGGCAACGGTAACGGAAGGCAGGGAAATACAAGGCAAGGCAAGCTAGGCTAAGGCAAGGCAAGGCAAGTCTATGCCACGACAACGG
Source organism: Macrotis lagotis (assembly GCF_037893015.1). NCBI lineage: Eukaryota > Metazoa > Chordata > Mammalia > Peramelemorphia > Peramelidae > Macrotis > Macrotis lagotis. The sequence goes on along the minus strand of NW_027422485.1, from coordinate 55,693 downwards.
AAGGCTAGGCAATGCACGGTAAGGCAAGGAACGGGTAACGGAAGGTAAGGAACGGCAAGGAAATGCAAGGCAAGGCAAGGGTAACGGAAGGCACAGCAAGGCAAGGGAAGGACAAGGCAAGGCACGGCAAGGCAAGGCAAGGCTATGGCACAACAACGCAAGGCTAGGTAATGCACCGCAATGCAAGGAAAGCGTAACGGAAGGCAAGGCAAGGCAAGGCAAAGCAAGGGAAGGCAAGGGTAACGGAAGGTAAGGCAAGGCAAGGCAAAGCAAGGCAAGGCAAGGGGAACGGAAGGTACGGCAAGGCAAGGCAAGGCTAAGGTAAGGCAACGCAATGCAAGCAAGTTTAAGGAAAGGCATTCGATACAAGGCTAAGGCAAGTGGAGACAAGGCTAAGGCACGACAACGAAAGGTTAGGCAATGCACGGCAAAGCAAGGAAAGTGTAACGGACGGCAAGGCAAGACAAGGCAAAGCAAGGCAAGGCAAGGGTAACGGAAGGCACGGCAAGGCAAGGCAAGTGTAACGGAAGTCACGGCAACGCAAGGCAAGTGTAACGGAAGTCACGGCAACGCAAGGCAAGCTAAGCTAGGCTAAGGCAAGGTAAAGCAAGGCTATGGCACGATAACGGAAGCCTAGGCAATGTACGACAAGGCAAGGAAAGGGTAACGGAAGGCAAGGAAATGCAAGACAAAGCAAGGCAAGGCAAGGGTAACGGAAGGCACGGTAAGGTAAGGTAAGGACAAGGCAAGGCACGGCAATTCAAGGCAAGGCGAAGGCTCGACAACGCAAGGATAGACTATGCAAAGCAAGGCACGGAAACTGTAAGGCGAGGAAAGGCACAGTCAGGCAAGACAAGGCTATGGTACGACAGCGCAAGGCTAGGCAATGCAAAGCAAGGCAAGGAAAGGTCACGGAAGGCAAGGAAGGCAAGGCAAAGCAAGGCAAGGCAAGGGGAACGGAAGGTACGGCAAGGCAAGGAAAGGCTAAGGTAAGGCAAAGCAATGCAAGCAAGTTTAAGTAAAGGCATTCGATACAAGGCTAATGCAAGTGGAGACAAGGCTAAGGCACGATAACGAAAGGTTAGGCAATGCACGGCAAAGCAAGGAAAGTGTAATGGACGGCAAGGCAAGACAAGGCAAAGCAAGGCAAGGCAAGGGTAACGGAAGGCACGGCAAGGCAAGGCAAGTGTAACGGAAGTCACGGCAACGCAAGGCAAGCTAAGCTAGGCTAAGGCAAGGTAAAGCAAGGCTATGGCACGATAACGGAAGCCTAGGCAATGTACGACAAGGCAAGGAAAGGGTAACGGAAGGCAAGGAAATGCAAGACAAAGCAAGGCAAGGCAAGGGTAATGGAAGGCACGGTAAGGTAAGGTAAGGACAAGGCAAGGCACGGCAATGCAAGGCAAGGCGAAGGCTCGACAATGCAAGGATAGACATTTCAAAGCAAGGCACGGAAACTGTAACGCCAGGAAATGCACAGTCAGGCAAGGCAAGGCTATGGTACGACAGCGCAAGGCTAGGCAATGCAAAGCAAGGCAAGGAAAGTGTAACAGAAGGCAAGGCCAGGCAAGGAAAGGGTAACGGAAGGCACGGAAATGCAAGGCAAGCCAAGCTAGGCTAAGGCAAGGCAAGGCAAGTCTATGCCACGACAACGGAAGGCTAGGCAATGCACGGTAAGGCAAGGAACGGGTAACGGAAGGTAAGGAACGGCAAGGAAATGCAAGGCAAGGCAAGGGTAACGGAAGGCACAGCAAGGCAAGGGAAGGACAAGGCAAGGCACGGCAAGGCAAGGGAAGGCTAAGGCAAGGCAACGCAAGGCAAGGCAACGCAAGGCAAGGCAAGGTTAAGGCAAGCAAAGCAAGGCTAAGGCAAGGGGAGACCAGGCTAAGGCACGACAGCGCAAAGCTAGGCAATAAACGGAAAGGCAAGGAAAGGGTAAAGGAAGGCAAGGAAGGCAAGGCAAAGCAAGGCAAGCCAAGGGTAACGGAAAGCAAGGCACGGGAAGGCAAGGCAAGGCTAAGGGACGACAACGCAATGAAAAGCAATCGCGGCAAGGCAAGGAAAGGGTAACGGAAGGCAAGGAAAAGCAAGGCAAATCAAGGCAAGGAAAGTTAAGGGAAGGACAAGGCAAGGCACGGCAAGCCAAGGCAAGGCTAAGGCACGGCAAGGCTAAGGCCCGACAATGCAAGGCTAGGCAATGCACGGCAAGGCAAGGAAAGGGTAACGGAAGGCAAGGCAAAGCAAAGCAAAGCAAGGCAAGGCAACGGCAAAGAAAGTTACGGCAAGGCAAGGCAAGGCTAAGGCAAGGCAACGCAAGTCAAGGGAATGTTAAGTCAAGGCAAGCCATGCAAGCCTTAGGCAAGGGGAGACAAGGCTAAAGAACGACAACGCAAGGCTAGGCAATGCACGGCAAGGCAAGGAAAGGGTAAAGCAAGGCAGGGCAAGGCCAGACATGTCAAGGCTAAGAAACGAAAACGCAAGGCTAGGAAATGCACGGCAAGGAAACGAGAGGCTAACGGAAGGCACGGCACGGCAAGGCAAGGCAAGGCTAAGGCACGGCAAGGCAAGACTAAGCAATGCACGGCAAGGGAAGGAAAGGGTAAAGGAAGGCAAGGAAGGCAAGGCAAGGCAAGACAAGGCAAGGGTAACGGAAGGAACTGCACGGCAATGCAAGGCAAGGCTAAGGAACGACAACGCAAGGCTATGTAATGCACTGCAAGTCATGGAAAGTGTAACGGAATGCAAGGCAAGGCAAGGGTAACAGAAGGTACGGCAAGGTAAGGCAACGGTAACGGAAGGCAGGGAAATACAAGGCAAGGCAAGCTAGGCTAAGGCAAGGCAAGGCAAGTCTATGCCACGACAACGGAAGGCTAGGCAATGCACGGCAAGGCAAGGCAAGCTTAACGGAAGGCAAGGCACGGCACGGCAAGGCAAGGCTAATGCACGGCAACGCAAGGCTAGGCAATGCACGGCAAGGCAAGGAAAGGGTAACGGAAGGTACGGAACGGCAAGCAAATGCAAGGCTAAGAAACGAAAACGCAAGGCTATGAAATGCACTTCAAGGAAACGAGAGGCTAACGGAAGGCACGGCACGGCAAGGCAAGGCAAAGCTAAGGCAAGGCAAAGCTAGCCTAGGCAATTCACGGCAAGGCAAGGAAAGTGCAACGGAACGCAAGGCAAGGCAGGGCAAATCAAGGCCAGGCAAGGGTAACGGAAGGAAAGGCACGGCAAGGCAAGGCCAGCCAAACAAGGCTAAGGAAAGGCAAGGCAAGGCTATGGCACAACAACGCAAGGCTAGGTAATGCACCGCAATGCAAGGAAAGGGTAACGGAAGGCAAGGCAAGGCAAGGCAAAGCAAGGGAAGGCAAGGGTAACGGAAGGTAAGGCAAGGCAAGGCAAAGCAAGGCAAGGCAAGGGGAACGGAAGGTCCGGCAAGGCAAGGCAAGGCTAAGTTAAGGCAACGCAATGCAAGCAAGTTTAAGGAAAGGCATTCGATACAAGGCTAAGGCAAGTGGAGACAAGGCTAAGGCACGACAACGAAAGGTTAGGCAATGCACGGCAAAGCAAGGGAAGTGTAACGGACGGCAAGGCAAGACAAGGCAAAGCAAGGCATGGCAAGGGTAACGGAAGGCACGGCAAGGCAAGGCAAGTGTAACGGAAGTCACGGCAACGCAAGGCAAGCTAAGCTAGGCTAAGGCAAGGTAAAGCAAAGCTATGGAACGATAACAGAAGCCTAGGTAATGTACGACAAGGCAAGGAAAGGGTAACGGAAGGCAAGGAAATGCAAGACAAAGCAAGGCAAGGCAAGGGTAACGGAAGGCACGGTAAGGTAAGGTAAGGACAAGGCAAGGCACGGCAATGCAAGGCAAGGCGAAGGCTCGACAACGCAAGGATAGACTATTCAAAGCAAGGCACGGAAACTGTAACGCCAGGAAAGTTACAGTCAGGCAAGGCAAGGCTATGGTACGACAGCGCAAGGTTAGGCAATGCAAAGCAAGGCAAGGAAAGGTAACGGAAGGCAAGGAAGGCAAGGCAAAGCAAGGAAAGGCAAATGTAACAGAAGGGACGGCACGGCAAGGCAAGGAAAGCAAGGCTAAGGCAAGGCAAGGCAAGGCTATGGCACGACAACGCAAAGCTAGGCAATGCACGACAAGGCAAGGCAAGGGTACCGGAAGGCATGGCAAGGCAAGACAAAGGAAGGCTAGGCAACGCAACGCAAGGCTAGGCAATGAACGGCAAGGAAAGTAAAGTGTAACGGAAGCAAGGCAAGGCAAGGTTAAGCAAGGGAAGTCAAGGGTAACGGAAGGCATGGCAAGGCAAGGCAAGGGGAACGGAAGGTACGGCAAGGCAAGACAAGGCTAAGGCAAGGCAACGCAAGTCAAGGGAAGGTTACGTCAAGGCAAGCCATGCAATCCTAAGGCAAGGGGAGACAAGGCTAAGACACGACAACGCAAGGCTAAGCAATGCACGGCAAAGCAAGGAAAGTGTAACAGAAGGCAAGGCCAGGCAAGGAAAGGATAATGGAAGGCACGGAAATGCAAGGCAAGCCAAGCTAGGCTAAGGCAAGGCAAGGCAAGTCTATGCCACGACAACGGAAGGCTAGGCAATGCACGGCAAGGCAAGGAAAGGGTAACGGAATGTAAGGAACGGCAAGGAAATGCAAGGCAAGGCAAGGCTAATGGAAGGCACAGCAAGGCAAGGGAAGGACAAGGCAAGGCACGGCAAGGCAAGGCAAGGCTTAGGCAAGTCAACGCAAAGCAAGGCAACGCAAGGCAAGGCAAGGTTAAGGCAAGGCAAGCAAAGCAAGGCTAAGGCAAGGGGAGACCAGGCTAAGTCACGACAGCGCAAAGCTAGGCAATACACGGAAAGGCAAGGAAAGGGTAAAGGAAGGCAAGGCAAAGCAAGGCAAGCCAAGGGTAACGGAAAGCAAGGCACGGTAAGGCAAGGCAAGGCTAAGGGACGACAACGCAATGAAAAGCAATCACGGCAAGGCAAGGAAAGCGTAACGGAAGGCAAGGAAAAGCAAGGCAAATCAAGGCAAGGAAAGTTAAGGGAAGGACAAGGCAAGGCACGGGAAGCCAAGGCAAGGCTAAGGCACGGCAAGGCTAAGGCCCGACAATGTAAGGCTAGGCAATGCACGGCAAGGCAAGGAAAGGGTAACGGAAGGCAAGGCAAAGCAAAGCAAAGCAAGGCAAGGCAACGGCAAAGAAAGGTACGGCAAGGCAAGGCAAGGCTAAGGCAAGGCAACGCAAGTCAAGGGAATGTTAAGTCAAGGCAAGCCATGCAAGCCTTAGGCAAGGGGAGACAAGGCTAAAGAACGACAACGCAAGGCTAGGCAATGCACGGCAAGGCAAGGAAAGGGTAAGGCAAGGCAGGGCACGGCCAGCCATGTCAAGGCTAAGAAACGAAAACGCAAGGCTAGGAAATGCACGGCAAGGAAACGAGAGGCTAACGGAAGGCACGGCACGGCAAGGCAAGGCAAGGCTAAGGCACGGCAAGGCAAGGCTAGGCAATGCACGGCAAGGGAAGGAAAGGGTAAAGGAAGGCAAGGAAGGCAAGGCAAAGCAAGACAAGGCAAGGGTAACGGAAGGAACTGCACGGCAATGCAAGGCAAGGCTAAGGAACGACAACGCAAGGCTATGTAATGCACTGCAAGTCATGGAAAGTGTAACGGAATGCAAGGCAAGGCAAGGGTAACAGAAGGTACGGCAAGGTAAGGCAACGGTAACGGAAGGCAGGGAAATACAAGGCAAGGCAAGCTAAGCTAAGGCAAGGCAAGGCAAGTCTATGCCACGACAACGGAAGGCTAGACAATGCACGGCAAGGCAAGGCAAGCTTAACGGAAGGCAAGGCACGGCACGGCAAGGCAAGGCTAATGCACGGCAACGCAAGGCTAGGCAATGCACGGCAAGGCAAGGAAAGGGTAACGGAAGGTCCGGAACGGCAAGGCAAGGCAAAGCTAAGGCAAGGCAAAGCTAGCCTAGGCAATTCACGGCAAGGCAAGGAAAGTGCAACGGAACGCAAGGCAAGGCAGGGCAAATCAAGGCCAGGCAAGGGTAACGGAAGGAAAGGCACGGGAAGGCAAGGCCAGCCAAACAAGGCTAAGGAAAGGCAAGGCAAGGCTATGGCACAACAACGCAAGGCTAGGTAATGCACCGCAATGCAAGGAAAGGGTAACGGAAGGCAAGGCAAGGCAAGGCAAAGCAAGGGAAGGCAAGGGTAACGGAAGGTAAGGCAAGTCAAGGCAAAGCAAGGCAAGGCAAGGGGAACGGAAGGTCCGGCAAGGCAAGGCAAGGTTAAGGTAAGGCAACGCAATGCAAGCAAGTTTAAGGAAAGGCATTCGATACAAGGCTAAGGCAAGTGGAGACAAGGCTAAGGCACGACAACGAAAGGTTAGGCAATGCACGGCAAAGCAAGGAAAGTGTAACGGACGGCAAGGCAAGACAAGGCAAAGCAAGGCATGGCAAGGGTAACGGAAGGCACGGCAAGGCAAGGCAAGTGTAACGGAAGTCATGGCAACGCAAGGCAAGTGTAACGGAAGTCACGGCAACGCAAGGCAAGCTAAGCTAGGCTAAGGCAAGGTAAAGCAAGGCTATGGCACGTTAACGGAAGCCTAGGCAATGCACGGAAGGCAAGGAAAGGTCACGGAAGGCAAGGAAGGCAAGGCAAAGCAAGGCAAGGCAAGGGGAACGGAAAGTCCGGCAAGGCAAGGCAAGGCTAAGGTAAGGCAACGCAATGCAAGCAAGTTTAAGGAAAGGCATTCGATACAAGGCTAAGGCAAGTGGAGACAAGGCTAAGGCACGATAACGAAAGGTTAGGCAATGCACGGCAAAGCAAGGAAAGTGTAATGGACGGCAAGGCAAGACAAGGCAAAGCAAGGCAATGCAAGGGTAACGGAAGTCACGGCAACGCAAGGCAAGCTAAGCTAGGCTAAGGCAAGGTAAAGCAAGGCTATGGCACGATAACGGAAGCCTAGGCAATGTACGAAAAGGCAAGGAAAGGGTAAAGGAAGGCAAGGAAATGCAAGACAAAGCAAGGCAAGGCAAGGGTAACGGAAGGCACGGTAAGGTAAGGTAAGGACAAGGCAAGGCACGGCAATGCAAGGCTAGGCGAAGGCTCAACAACGCAAGGATAGACTATTCAAAGCAAGGCACGGAAACTGTAACGCCAGGAAAGGCACAGTCAGGCAAGGCAAGGCTATGGTACGACAGCGCAAGGCTAGGCAATGCAAAGCAAGGCAAGGAAAGTGTAACAGAAGGCAAGGCCAGGCAAGGAAAGGGTAACGGAAGGCACGGAAATGCAAGGCAAGCCAAGCTAGGCTAAGGCAAGGCAAGGCAAGTCTATGCCACGACAACGGAAGGCTAGGCAATGCACGGTAAGGCAAGGAACGGGTAACGGAAGGTAAGGAACGGCAAGGAAATGCAAGGCAAGGCAAGGGTAACGGAAGGCACAGGAAGGCAAGGGAAGGACAAGGCAAGGCACGGCAAGGCAAGGCAAGGCTAAGGCAAGGCAACGCAAGGCTATGGCACGACAACGCAAAGCTAGGCAATGCACGACAAGGCAAGGCAAGGGTAACGGAAGGCACGGCAAGGAAAGACAAGCCAAGCAAGGCTAAGGCAAGGCAAGGCAAGGCTATGGCAAGACAATGCAAAGCTAGGCAATGCACGACAAGGCAAGGCAAGGGTACCGGAAGGCACGGCAAGGCAAGACAAAGGAAGGCTAGGCAAGGCAACGCAAGGCTAGGCAATGAACGGCAAGGAAAGGAAAGTGTAACGGAAGCAAGGCAAGGCAAGGTTAAGCAAGGGAAGTCAAGGGTAACGGAAGGCATGGCAAGGCAAGGCAAGGGGAACGGAAGGTACGGCAAGGCAAGACAAGGCTACGGCAAGGCAACGCAAGTCAAGGGAAGGTTACGGAAAGGCAAGCCATGCAATCCTAAGGCAAGGGGAGACAAGGCTAAGACACGACAACGCAAGGCTAAGCAATGCACGGCAAAGCAAGGAAAGTGTAACAGAAGGCAAGGCCAGGCAAGGAAAGGATAATGGAAGGCACGGAAATGCAAGGCAAGCCAAGCTAGGCTAAGGCAAGGCAAGGCAAGTCTATGCCACGACAACGGAAGGCTAGGCAATGCTCGGCAAGGCAAGGAAAGGGTAACGGAATGTAAGGAACGGCAAGGAAATGCAAGGCCAGGCAAGGATAATGGAAGGCACAGCAAGGCAAGGGAAGGACAATGCAAGGCACGGCAAGGCAAGGCAAGGCTTAGGCAAGTCAACGCAAGGCAAGGCAACGCAAGGCAAGGCAAGGTTAAGGCAAGGCAAGCAAAGCAAGGCTAAGGCAAGGGGAGACCAGGCTAAGGCACGACAGCGCAAAGCTAGGCAATACACGGAAAGGCAAGGAAAGGGTAAAGGAAGGCAAGGAAGGCAAGGCAAAGCAAGGCAAGCCAAGGGTAACGGAAAGCAAGGCACGGTAAGGCAAGGCAAGGCTAAGGGACGACAACGAAATGAAAAGCAATCACGGCAAGGCAAGGAAAGCGTAACGGAAGGCAAGGAAAAGCAAGGCAAATCAAGGCAAGGAAAGTTAAGGGAAGGACAAGGCAAGGCACGGCAAGCCAAGGCAAGGCTAAGGCACGGCAAGGCTAAGGCCCGACAATGCAAGGCTAGGCAATGCACGGCAAGGCAAGGAAAGGGTAACGGAAGGCAAGGCAAAGCAAGGCAAGGCAAGGGCAAAGAAAGGTACGGCAAGGCAAGGCAAGGCTAAGGCAAGGCAACGCAAGTCAAGGGAAGGTTAAGTCAAGGCAAGCCATGCAAGCCTAAGGCAAGGGGAGACAAGGCTAAAGAACGACAACGCAAGGCTAGGCAATGCACGGCAAGGCAAGGAAAGGGTAACGCAAGGCAAGGCACGGCCAGACAAGTCAAGGCTAAGAAACGAAAACGCAAAGCTAGGAAATGCACGGCAAGGAAACGAGAGGCTAACGGAAGGCACGGCATGGCAAGGCAAGGCAAAGCTAAGGCAAGGCAAAGCTAGCCTAGGCAATTCACGGCAAGGCAAGGAAAGTGCAACGGAACGCAAGGCAAGGCAGGGCAAATCAAGGCCAGGCAAGGGTAACGGAAGGAAAGGCACGGCAAGGCAAGGCCAGCCAAACAAGGCTAAGGCACGACAGCGCAAGGCTAGGCAATGCAAACCAGTCCAAGGAAAGGGTAACGGAAGGCAAGGAAGGCAAGGCAAAGAAAGTAAAGTCAAGGGTAACGGAAGGTACGGCACGGCAAGGCAAGGCAAGCCACGGCAAGGCAAGGCAAGGCAAGGCTAAGGCACGACATCGCAAGGCTAGGCAATGCAGGGCAACACAAGGAAAGGTTAACGGACGGCAAGGCAAGGCAAAGCAAGGCAAGGCAAGGCAAGGCTAAGGCAACGCAACGCAAGGCTAGGCAATGAACGGCAAGGAAAGGAAAGTGTAACGGAAGAAAGACAAGGCAAGGTTAAGCAAGGGAAGGCAAGGGTAACGGAAGGCAAGGCAAGGCAAGGCAAGGGGAACGGAAGGTACGGCAAGGCAAGGCAAGGCTAAGGCAAGGCAACACAAGTCAAGGGAAGGTTAAGTCAAGGCAAGCCATGCAATCCTAAGGCAAGGGGAGACAAGGCTATGAAACGACAACGCAAGGCTAAGCAATGCACGGCAAAGCAAGGAACGTGTAACAGAAGGCAAGGCCAGGCAAGGCAAGGGTAACGGAAGGCACGGAAATGCAAGGCAAGCCAATCTAGGCTAAGGCAAGGCAAGGCAAGTCTGTGCCACGATAACGTAAGGCTAGGCAATGCACGGCAAGGCAAGGAAAGGGTAACGGAAGGTAAGGAACGGCAAGGAAATGCAAGGCTAAGGCACGACAATGCAAGGCTAGGCAATGCACGGCAAGGCAAGGAAATGGTAACGGAAGGCAAGGCACGGCAAGGCAAGGCAAGGCTAAGGCACGGAAAGGCAAGGCTAGGCAATGCACGGCAAGCAAGGAAAGTGTAAAGGAAGGCAAGGAAGGCAAGGCAAGGCAAGACAAGGCAATGAACGGCAAGGGAAGGAAAGGGTAAAGGAAGGCAAGGAAGGCAAGGCAAGGCAAGACAAGGCAAGGGTAACGGAAGGAACTGCACGGCAATGCAAGGCAAAGCTAAGGCACGACAACGCAAGGCTATGCAATGCACTGCAAGTCATGGAAAGTGTAACGGAATGCAAGGCAAGGCAAGGCAAAGCAAGGAAAGGAAAGGGCCACGGAAGGCACGGCTAGGCAAGGCAAGGTTAACGCAGGGAACGGCAAGGCAAGGGAAGGGCAAGGCAAGGCACGGGAAGGCAATGCAAGGCTAAGGGACGACAACGCAATGCTAAGCAGTGCACGGCAAGGCAAGGAAAGGGTAAGGGAAGGCAAGGCAAGGCAATGCAAAGCAAGGCAAGGTAAGGGTAACGGAAGGCAAGGCAAGGCAAGGGTAACGGAAAGCACGGCAAGGCAAGGCAAAGCAAGGGAAGGCAAGGGTAACGGAAGGCACGGCAAGGCAAGACAAGCCAAGCAAGGATAAGGCAACGGGAGACAAGGCTAAGGCACGACAACGCAAGGCTAGGCAATGCAAGGCAAGGAAACGAAAGGCTAACGGAAGGTACGGCACGGCAAGGCAAGGCAAGGGTAACGGAAGGGAAGGCAAGGCAAGACAAAGGAAGGCTAGGCAACGCGACGCAAGGCTAGGCAATGAACGGCAAGGAAAGGAAAGTGTAACGGAAGCAAGACAAAGCAAGGCAAAGCAAGGGAAGCTAAGGGTAACGGAAGGCAAGGCAAGGCAAGGCAAAGCAAGGCAAGGCAAGTGTAACGGAAGGCAAGGCACGGCAAGGCAAGGTTAACGGAACGCAAGGCAAAGCCCGGCTTGGGAAGGGTAACGGAAGGCACGGCACGGGAAGACAAGGGCAATGGGAGGCACGGCAAGGCAAGGGAAGGACAAGGAACGGCATGGCAAGGCAAGGAATGCCTAAGGCAAGACAAGGCAAGGTTGAGGCAAGGCAAGGCAAGGGTAACGGAAGGCACGGCATGGTAAGGGAAGGACAAGGCAAGGGATGGCAAGGCAAAGCAAGGCTAAGGCACGACAACGCAATTCTAGGCAATGCACGGCAAGGCAAGGAAAGGGTAACGCAACGCAAGGCACGGCCAGGCAAGGCAAGGCTAAGGCACGACAACGCAAGGCTAGGCAATGCACCGCAAGGCAACGAAAGGCTAACGGAAGGCAAGGCACGGCAAGGCAAAGAAAGGCTAAGGCAAGGCAAGGCCAGGCTGGGAAATGCACGGCAAGTCAAGGAAAGGGCAACGGAAGGCAAGGCAAGGCAAAGCAAGGCAAGGTAAGGCAAAGCAAGGCAAGGCAAGGCAAGGGTTACGGAAGGCACGGCAAGGCAAGGCAAGCGTAACGGAAGGCACGGCAAGGCAAGGGAAGGACAAGGGACGGAACGGCAAGGCAAGGAAAGGCTAATGCAAGGCAAGGCAAGGTTAAGGCAAGGCAAGGCAAGGGAAGGAAATGCTAAGGCAAGGCAAGGCAAGGCAAGGCTAGGTAAAGGCAAGGCAAGCCAAGCAAGGATAAGGCAACGGGAGACAAGGCTAAGGCACGACAACTCACGGCTAGGCAATTCACGGCAAGGCAAGGAAAGGGTAACGGAAGGCAAGCCAAGGCAAGATAAAGCCAGGCAAGTCAAGGGTAACGGAAAGAACGGCAAGGTAAGGTAAGGACAAGGCAAGGCACGGCAAGGTAAGGCAAGGCTAAGGCACGACAACGCAAGGCTAGGCAATGCAAAGCAAGGCAAGGAAACGGTAACGCGAGGAAAGGCACGGTCAGGCGAGGCAAGGCTAAGGCACGACAACGCAAGGCTATGCAATGCACTGCAAGTCATGGAAAGTGTAACGGAATGCAAGGCAAGGCAAGGCAAAGCAAGGAAAGGAAAGGGCAATGGAAGGCACGGCTAGGCAAGGCAAGGTTAACGGAGGGAACGGCAAGGCAAGGGAAGGGCAAGGCAAGGCACGGTCAGGCAAGGCAAGGCTAAGGCACGACAGCGCAAGGCTAGGCAATGCAAACCAGTCCAAGGAAAGGGTAACGGAAGGCAAGGAAGGCAAGGCAAAGAAAGTAAAGTCAAGGGTAACGGAAGGTACGGCACGGCAAGGCAAGGCAAGCCACGGCAAGGCAAGGCAAGGCAAGGCTAAGGCACGACATCGCAAGGCTAGGCAATGCAGGGCAAGGCAAGGAAAGGTTAACGGACGGCAAGGCAATGCAAAGCAAGGCAAGGCAAGGCAAGGCTAAGGCAACGCAACGCAAGGCTAGGCAATGAACGGCAAGGAAAGGAAAGTGTAACGGAAGAAAGACAAGGCAAGGTTAAGCAAGGGAAGGCAAGGGTAACGGAAGGCAAGGCAAGGCAAGGCAAGGGGAACGGAAGGTACGGCAAGGCAAGGCAAGGCTAAGGCAAGGCAACACAAGTCAAGGGAAGGTTAAGTCAAGGCAAGCCATGCAATCCTAAGGCAAGGGGAGACAAGGCTATGAAACGACAACGCAAGGCTAAGCAATGCACGGCAAAGCAAGGAACGTGTAACAGAAGGCAAGGCCAGGCAAGGCAAGGGTAACGGAAGGCACGGAAATGCAAGGCAAGCCAATCTAGGCTAAGGCAAGGCAAGGCAAGTCTATGCCACGATAACGTAAGGCTAGGCAATGCACGGCAAGGCAAGGAAAGGGTAACGGAAGGTAAGGAACGGCAAGGAAATGCAAGGCTAAGGCACGACAATGCAAGGCTAGGCAATGCACGGCAAGGCAAGGAAATGGAAACGGAAGGCAAGGCACGGGAAGGCAAGGCAAGGCTAAGGGACGACAACGCAATGCTAAGCCATGCACGGCAATGCAAGGAAATGGTAAAGGAATGCAAGGCAAGGCAAGGCAAAGCAAGGCATGGCAACGTAAGGGAAAGACAAGGCAAGCCACGGCAAGGCAAGGAAATGGTAACGGAAGTCAAGGCACGGCAAGGCAAGTCTAGGCAATGCACGGCAAGGGAAGGAAAGGGTAAAGGAAGGCAAGGAAGGCAAGGCAAGGCAAGACAAGGCAAGGGTAACGGAAGGAACTGCACGGCAATGCAAGGCAAAGCTAAGGCACGACAACGCAAGGCTATGCAATGCACTGCAAGTCATGGAAAGTGTAACGGAAGGCAAGGCAAGGCAAGGGTAACGGAAAGCACGGCAAGGCAAGGCAAAGCAAGGGAAGGCAAGGGTAACGGAAGGCACGGCAAGGCAAGACAAGCCAAGCAAGGATAAGGCAAAGGGAGACAAGGCTAAGGCACGACAACGCAAGGCTAGGCAATGCAAGGCAAGGAAACGAAAGGCTAACGGAAGGTACGGCACGGCAAGGCAAGGCAAGGGTAACGGAAGGGAAGGCAAGGCAAGACAAAGGAAGGCTAGGCAACGCGACGCAAGGCTAGGCAATGAACGGCAAGGAAAGGAAATTGTAACGGAAGCAAGACAAGGCAAGGGAAAGCAAGGGAAGCTGAGGGTAACGGAAGGCAAGGCAAGGCAAGGCAAAGCAAGGCAAGGCAAGTGTAACGGAAGGCAAGGCACGGCAAGGCAAGGTTAACGGAAGGCAAGGCAAAGCCCGGCTTGGCAAGGGTAACGGAAGGCACGGCAAGGGAAGACAAGGGCAATGGGAGGCACGGCAAGGCAAGGGAAGGACAAGGAACGGCATGGCAAGGCAAGGAATGCCTAAGGCAAGACAAGGCAAGGTTGAGGCAAGGCAAGGCAAGGGAAACGGAAGGCACGGCATGGTAAGGGAAGGACAAGGCAAGGGATGGCAAGGCAAAGCAAGGCTAAGGCACGACAACGCAATTCTAGGCAATGCACGGCAAGGCAAGGAAAGGGTAACGCAACGCAAGGCACGGCCAGGCAAGGCAAGGCTAAGGCACGACAACGCAAGGCTAGGCAATGCACCGCAGGGCAACGAAAGGCTAAGACAAGGCAAGGCCAGGCTGGGAAATGCACGGCAAGTCAAGGAAAGGGCAACGGAAGGCAAGGCAAGGCAAAGCAAGGCAAGGTAAGGCAAAGCAAGGCAAGGCAAGGCAAGGGTTACGGAAGGCACGGCAAGGCAAGGCAAGCGTAACGGAAGGCACGGCAAGGCAAGGGAAGGACAAGGGACGGAACGGCAAGGCAAGGAAAGGCTAATGCAAGGCAAGGCAAGGTTAAGGCAAGGCAAGGCAAGGGAAGGAAATGCTAAGGCAAGGCAAGGCAAGGCAAGGCTAGGTTAAGGCAAGGCAAGCCAAGCAAGGATAAGGCAACGGGAGACAAGGCTAAGGCACGACAACTCACGGCTAGGCAATTCACGGCAAGGCAAGGAAAGGGTAACGGAAGGCAAGCCAAGGCAAGATAAAGCCAGGCAAGTCAAGGGTAACGGAAAGAACGGCAAGGTAAGGTAAGGCTAAGGCACGACAACGCAAGGCTAGGCAATGCAAAGCAAGGCAAGGAAACGGTAACGCGAGGAAAGGCACGGTCAGGCGAGGCAAGGCTAAGGCACGACAACGCAAGGCTATGCAATGCACTGCAAGTCATGGAAAGTGTAACGGAATGCAAGGCAAGGCAAGGCAAAGCAAGGAAAGGAAAGGGCAATGGAAGGCACGGCTAGGCAAGGCAAGGTTAACGGAGGGAACGGCAAGGCAAGGGAAGGGCAAGGCAAGGCACGGTCAGGCAAGGCAAGGCTAAGGCACGACAGCGCAAGGCTAGGCAATGCAAACCAAGGCAAGGAAAGGGTAACGGAAGGCAAGGAAGGCAAGGCAAAGAAAGTAAAGTCAAGGGTAACGGAAGGTACGGCACGGCAAGGCAAGGCAAGCCACGGCAAGGCAAGGCAAGGCAAGGCTAAGGCACGACATCGCAAGGCTAGGCAATGCAGGGCAAGGCAAGGAAAGGTTAACGGACGGCAAGGCAAGGCAATGCAAAGCAAGGCAAGGCAAGGCAAGGCTAAGGCAACGCAACGCAAGGCTAGGCAATGAACGGCAAGGAAAGGAAAGTGTAACGGAAGAAAGACAAGGCAAGGTTAAGCAAGGGAAGGCAAGGGTAACGGAAGGCAAGGCAAGGCAAGGCAAGGGGAACGGAAGGTACGGCAAGGCAAGGCAAGGCTAAGGCAAGGCAACACAAGTCAAGGGAAGGTTAAGTCAAGGCAAGCCATGCAATCCTAAGGCAAGGGGAGACAAGGCTATGAAACGACAACGCAAGGCTAAGCAATGCACGGCAAAGCAAGGAACGTGTAACAGAAGGCAAGGCCAGGCAAGGCAAGGGTAACGGAAGGCACGGAAATGCAAGGCAAGCCAATCTAGGCTAAGGCAAGGCAAGGCAAGTCTGTGCCACGATAACGTAAGGCTAGGCAATGCACGGCAAGGCAAGGAAAGGGTAACGGAAGGTAAGGAACGGCAAGGAAATGCAAGGCTAAGGCACGACAATGCAAGGCTAGGCAATGCACGGCAAGGCAAGGAAATGGTAACGGAAGGCAAGGCACGGCAAGGCAAGGCAAGGCTAAGGCACGGCAAGGCAAGGCTAGGCAATGCACGGCAAGCAAGGAAAATGTAAGGGAAGGTAAGGAAGGCAAGGCAAGGCAAGACAAGGCAATGCACGGCAAGGGAAGGAAAGGGTAAAGGAAGGCAAGGAAGGCAAAGGCAAGGCAAGGCTAAGGCACGACAATGCAAGGCTAGGCAATAAACGGCAAGGCAAGAAAACGGTAACGCAAGGAAAGGCACCGTCAGGCAAGGCAAGGCTAAGGCACGACAACGCAAGGCTAGGCAATAAACGGCAAGGCAAAGAAAGGGTAACGGAAGGCAAGGGAGGCAAGGCAAAGCAAGGTATGGCAAGGGTAACGGAAGGCACGACACGGTAAGGCAAGGAAAAGAAAGGCTAGTCAATGCACGGCAAGGCAATGAAAGGGTAACGGCAGCAAGGCAAAGCAAGATAAAGCAAGGCAATGCAAGGGGAACGGAAGGGACGGCAAGGCACGGGAAGACCATCAAGGCTAAGGAAAGGCAAGGCAAGTCTATCCCACGACAACGCAAAGCTAGGCAATGCACGGCAAGGCAACGAAAGGCTACCGGAAGGCATGGCACGGAAAGGCAAGGCGAGCCAAACAAGGCTAATGCAAGGCAAGGCTATGGCACGACAACGCAAGGCTAGGTAATGCATGGCAATGCAAGGAAGAGGGTAACGGAAGGCAAGGCAAGGCAAGGCAAAGCAAGGCAAGGCAAGGGGAACGGAAGGTACGGCAAGGCATGGCAAAGCTAAGGTAAAGCAATGGAAGGCAAAGCAACGTTAAGGCAAGGCAAGCCAAGCAAGGCTAAGGCAAGTGGAGACAAGGCTAAGGCACGACAACGCAAGGCTAGGCAATGCACTGCAAGGCAAGGAAACGGTAACGCAAGGAAAGGAACGGTCAGGCCAGGCAAGGCGAAGGCACGACAACGCAAGGCTAGGCAATGCACGGCAAGGCAAGGAAACGGTAACGCAAGGAAAGGCACGGTCAGGCAAGGCAAGGCTAAGCAATGACAACGCAAGGCTAGGGAATGCACGGCAAGGTAAGGCAAGGGTAACAGAAGGCACAGCACGGCAAGGCAAGGCTAATGCAAGGCAAAGAAGGGTAGGCAATGCAAGGAAAGGCAAGGCAACGGTAACAGAAGGCAAGGCACGGCACGGCAAGGCAAGGCTAAGGCACGAAAACGCAAGGCTAAGGCGCGACAACGCAAGGCTAGGCAATGCAGGGCAACGCAAAGAAAGGGTAACGGAAGGCACGGCACGGCAAGGCAAGGTAAGGCAAAGAAAGGCTAGGCAATGCACGGCAAGGCAAGGAAAGTGTAACGGAAGCAAGGCAAGTCAAGGGAAAGCAATGCAATGCAAGGGGAACGGAAGGCAAGGCAAGGTAATGCAAGGGGAATGGAAGGCACGGCAAGGCAAGGGAAGGAAAAGGCAAAGCACTGCCAGGCAAGGTAAGGCTAAGGCACGATAACACAAGGCTACGCAAGGTTAAGGCAAGGGATGCCAATCAAGGCTAATGCAAGGGGAGGCAAAGCTAAGGCACGAGAACGCAAGGCTAGGCAATGCACGCCAAGGCAAGGAAAGGGTAACGGATTTCAATGCAAGGCAAAGCAAGGCCAGGCAAATGTAACGGAAGGCACGGCAAGGGAAGGCAATGGTACCCGAAGGCACGGGAAAGCAAAGCAAGGCAAGGTAAGTGTAACGGAAGGCAAGGTACGGCAAGGCAAGGCAAGGCTCAGGCAAGGCAACGCAATGCTAGGAAACGAACGAGAATGCAAGGAAAGGGTAACGGAAGGCAAGGCAAGGCAATGCAAAGGAAGGCAAGGCAAGGGTGACGGAAGGCACGGCAATACAAGGCAAGCCAAGCTAGGCTAAGGCAAGGCAAGGCAAGGCTATGGCACCACAACGGAAGGCAAGGCAATGTACTACAAGGCAAGGAATGGGTAACGGAAGACAAGGCAAGACAAGACAAAGTAAGGCAAGGAAAGTGTCACGGAAGGCACGGCAAGGTAAGGGAAGGACAAGGCAAGGCACGGCAAGGCAAGGCAAGGCTAATGCACGACAACGCAAGGCTAGGCAATGCAGGGCAAGGCAAGGAAAGGGTAACGGAAGGCAAGGCAAGGGAAGGCAAAGCAAGGCAAGGCCAGTGTAACGGAAGGCACGGCACGGCAAGGCAAGGCAAGGCTAAGGCAAGGCAACGCAAGGCTAGGCAATGCACGGCAAGGCAAGGAAAGTGTAACGGAAGCAAGCCAAGGCAAGGCAAGGGAAAGCAAGTCAATGCAAGGTGAACGTAAGGCACGGCAAGGTTAGGCAAGGGGAATGGAAGGCACGGCAAGGCAAGGGAAGGACAAGGAAAGGCACGGCCAGGCAAGGTAAGGCTAAGGTACGATAAAGAAGGCTACGCACGGTTAAGGCAAGGGACGCCCAGCAAGGCTAAGGCAAGGGGAGGCAAAGTTAAGGTGCGAGAACGCAAGGCTAGGCAATGCACGCATAGGCAAGGAAAGTGTAACGGAAGGCAAGGCACGGCAAGGCAAGGGAAGGCTAAGGCAAGGCAACGCAAGGCTAGGCAAGGGTAAGGCAAGGCAACACAAGGATAGGCAATGCACGGCAAGGCAAGGAAGGGGCAACGGAAGGCAAGGCAAGCTAAGGCAAAGCAAGGCAAGGCAAGGGTAACGGAAGGCACGGCAATGCAAGGCAAGCCACGCTAGGCTAAAGCAAGGCAAGGCATGGTTATGGCACCATAACGGAAGGCAAGGCAATGTACGACAAGGCAAGGAATGGGTAACGGAAGGCAAGGGAAGGCAAGAGAAAGCAAGGCAAGGCAAGGGTAACGGAAGGCACGGCAAGGTAAGGGAAGGACAAAGCAAGGCACGGCACGGCAAGGCAAGGCAAGGCTAAGGCACGACAACGCAAGGCTAGGCAATAAACGGCAAGGCAAGAAAACGGTAACGCAAGGAAAGGCACCGTCAGGCAAGGCAAGGCTAAGACACGGCAACGCAAGGCTAGGCAATGCACGGCAAGGCAAAGAAAGGGTAACGGAAGGCAAGGGAGGCAAGGCAAAGCAAGGCAAGGCAAGGGTAACGGAAGGCACGACACGGTAAGGCAAGGAAAAGAAAGGCTATTCAATGCACGGCAAGGCAATGAAAGGGTAACGGCAGCAAGGCAAAGCAAGATAAAGCAAGGCAATGCAAGGGGAACGGAAGGGACGGCAAGGCACGGGAAGACCATCAAGGCTAAGGAAAGGCAAGGCAAGTCTATCCCACGACAACGCAAAGCTAGGCAATGCACGGCAAGGCAACGAAAGGCTACCGGAAGGCATGGCACGGCAAGGCAAGGCGAGCCAAACAAGGCTAATGCAAGGCAAGGCTATGGCACGACAACGCAAGGCTAGGTAATGCATGGCAATGCAAGGAAGAGGGTAACGGAAGGCAAGGCAAGGCAAGGCAAAGCAAGGCAAGGCAAGGGGAACGGAAGGTACGGCAAGGCATGGCAAAGCTAAGGTAAAGCAATGGAAGGCAAAGCAACGTTAAGGCAAGGCAAGCCAAGCAAGGCTAAGGCAAGTGGAGACAAGGCTAAGGCACGACAACGCAAGGCTAGGCAATGCACTGCAAGGCAAGGAAACGGTAACGCAAGGAAAGACACGGTCAGGCCAGGCAAGGCGAAGGGACGACAACGCAAGTCTAGGCAATGCACGGCAAGGCAAGGAAACGGTAACGCAAGGAAAGGTACGGTCAGGCAAGGCAAGGCTAAGCAATGACAACGCAAGGCTAGGCAATGCACGGCAAGGTAAGGCAAGGGTAACAGAAGGCACAGCACGGCAAGGCAAGGCTAATGCAAGGCAAAGAAGGCTAGGCAATGCAAGGAAAGGCAAGGCAACGGTAACGGAAGGCAAGGCACGGCAAGGCAAGGCAAGGCTAAGGCACGAAAACGCAAGGCTAAGGCGCGACAACGCAAGGCTAGGCAATGCAGGGCAAGGCAAAGAAAGGGTAACGGAAGGCACGGCACGGCAAGGCAAGGTAAGGGAAAGAAAGGCTAGGCAATGCACGGCAAGGCAAGGAAAGTGTAACGGAAGCAAGGCAAGGCAAGGGAAAGCAATGCAATGCAAGGGGAACGGAAGGCAAGGCAAGGTAATGCAAGGGGAATGGAAGGCACGGCAAGGCAAGGGAAGGAAAAGGCAAAGCACTGCCAGGCAAGGTAAGGCTAAGGCACGATAACACAAGGCTACGCAAGGTTAAGGCAAGGGACGCCAATCAAGGCTAAGGCAAGGGGAGGCAAAGCTAAGGCACGAGAACGCAAGGCTAGGCAATGCACGCCAAGGCAAGGAAAGTGAAACGGAAGGCAAGGCATGGCAAGGCAAGGCAATGCTAAGGGACGACAACGCAAGGCTAGGTAATGCACGATAATGCAAGGAAAGGGTAACGGAATTCAATGCAAGGCAAAGCAAGGCCAGGCAAATGTAACGGAAGGCACGGCAAGGGAAGGCAATGGTACCAGAAGGCACGGGAAAGCAAGGCAAAGCAAGGCAAGGTAAGTGTAACGGAAGGCAAGGTACGGCAAGGCAAGGCAAGGCTCAGGCAAGGCAACGCAATGCTAGGAAACGAACGAGAATGCAAGGAAAGGGTAACGGAAGGCAAGGCAAGGCAATGCAAAGCAAGGCAAGGCAAGGGTAACGGAAGGCACAGCAATGCAAGGCAAGCCAAGCTAGGCTAAGGCAAGGCAAGGCAAGGCTATGGCACCACAACGGAAGGCAAGGCAATGTACTACAAGGCAAGGAATGGGTAACGGAAGATAAGGCAAGACAAGACAAAGCAAGGCAAGGAAAGTGTCACGGAAGGCACGGCAAGGTAAGGGAAGGACAACGCAAGGCACGGCAAGGCAAGGCAAGGCTAATGCACCAAAACGCAAGGCTAGGCAATGAACGGCAAGGCAAGGAAAGTTTAACGGACGGAAGGCACGGCAAGATCAAGAAAGGGAAGGCAAGGGTAACGGAAGGCAAGGCAAGGGAAGGCAAAGCAAGGCAAGGCCAGGGGAACGTAAGGCACGGAAAGGCAAGGCAAGCAAGGTTAGGCTAAGGCAAGGCAAGGCAAGGCTGTGGCACGACAACGGACGGCTAGGAAATGCACGCCAAGGCAAGGAAAGTGTAACGGAAAGGAAGGCACGGCACGTCAAGGCACGTCTAAGGCAAGGCAACGCAAGGCTAAGCAATGCACCGCAAGGCAAGGAAAGGTTAATGGAAGGCAAGGCAAGGCAAAGCAAGGCCAGGCAAGGGTAACGGCAAGGGTAACGGAAGGCAAGGCACGGCAAGGCAAGGCCAGCCAATCAAGGCTAAGGCAAGTGAAGGCAAGGCTATGGCACGACAACGCAAGTCTATGTAATGCTCGGCAAGGAAAGGGTAAGTGAAGGCAAGGCAAGGCAAAGCAAGGGAAGGCAAGGGTAACGGAACCAAGGAAAGGCAAGGCGAAGCAAGGTAATGCAAGAGTAACGGAAGGCACGGCAATGCAAGGCAAGCCAAGCTAGGCTAAGGCAAGTCAAGGCCAGGCTATGGCACAACGGAAGGCTAGGCAATGTACGACAAGGCAAGGAAAGTGTAACGGAAGGCAAGGCAAGGCAATGCAAAGCAAGGCAAGGCAAGGGTAACGGAAGGCACGGCACGGCAAGGCAAGGCAAGGGTAAAGCAAGGCAACGCATGGCTAGGCAAGGATAAGGCAAGGCAACACAAGGCTTGGCAATGCACGGCAAGGCAAGGAAGGCACAACGGAAGGCAAGGCAAGGTAAGGCAAAGCAAGGCAAGGCAAGGGTAACGAAAGGCATGGCAAAGCAAGGCAAGCCAAGCAAGGCTAAGGCAAGGCAAGGCAAGGCTATGGCACGACAAAGGAAGGATAGGCAATGTAGGACAAGGCAAGGAAAGGGCAACGGAAGGCAAGGCAAGGGTAACGGAAGGCAAGGAAGGCAACGCAAAGAAAGGCAAGGCAAGGGTAACGGAAGGCACGGCACGGCAAGGCAAGGCCAGGCTAAGGCAAGCCAAAAAAAGGGTAGGCAATACACGGCAAGGCAAGGAAAGGGTAACGGAAGGCAAGGCATGGCAAGACAAGGCAAGGCTAAGGCACGACAACGCAAGGCTAGGCAATGCAGGGCAAGGCAAGGAAAGGTTAATGGAAGGCAAGGCAAAGCAAGGCAAAGCAAGGCAAGGCAAGGATAACGGAAGGCACGGCAATGCAAGGCAAGGCAAGCAAGTCTAATGCAAGGCAAGGCAAGGCTATGGCAAGGCAATGCCATGCAAGGCCAGGTTAAGGGAAGGCAAGACAAGAAAGGCTAAGGCACCACAACGGAAGGCAAGGCAATGTACGACAAGGCAACGAATGTGTAACGGAAGACAAGTCAAAGCAAGAAAAAGCAATGCAAGGCAAGGGTAACGGAAGGCACGGCAAGGTAAGGGAAAGACAAGGCAAGGTAAGGCAAGGAGAAGGCACGACAACGCAAGGATAGCAATGCACGGCAAGGCATGGCAAGTGTAACGGAAAGCACGGCAAGGTAAGGTAAGGACAAGGCAAGGCCCGGCAAGGCAAGGCAAGGCTAAGGCACGACAACGCAAGGTTAGGCAATGCAAAGCAAGGCAAGGAAAGGGTAACTCAAGGGAAGGCACGGCCAAGCAAGGCAAGGCTAAGGCACGACAACGCAAGGCTAGGCAATGCAAGGAAAGGCAAGGAAAGTGTAACGGAAGGCAAGGCACGGCAACGCAAGGCAAGGCTAAGGCACGACAACGCAAGGCTAGGCAGTGCAGGGCAAGGCAAGGAAAGGGTAACGGAAGGCAAGGCAAGGCAAGGCAAAGCAAGGCAAGGCAAGGATAAAGGAAAGGCACGGCAATGCAAGGCAAGGCAAGCTAGTCTAATGCAAGGCAAGGCAAGGCTATGGCAAGGCAAAGCCATGCAAGGCCAGGTTAAGGGAAGGCAAGACAAGGAAGGCTAAGGCACCACAACGGAAGGCAAGGCAATGTACGACAAGGCAAGGAATGGGTAACGGAAGACAAGTCAAAGCAAGAAAAAGCAATGCAAGGCAAGGGTGACGGAAGGTACGGCAAGGTAAGGGAAAGACAAGGCAAGGCATGGCAAGGCAAGGCGAAGGCACGACAACGCAAGGCTAGGCAATGCAGGGCAAGGAAAGGAATGGGTAACGGAAGACAAGTCAAAGCAAAAAAAGCAATGCAAGGCAAGGGTAACGGAAAGCACGGCAAGGTAAGGGAAAGACAAGGCAAGGCAAGGCAAGGCGAAGGCACGGCAACGCAAGGATAGGCAATGCACGGCAAGGCAAGGAAACGGTAAAGCAATTAATGGCACGGTCAGGCAAGGCAAGGCTAAGGCACGACAACGCAAACCCAGGCAATGCACGGCAAGGCAAGGAAAAGGTAACGGAAGGCAAGGAATGCAAGGCAAAGCAAGGCAAGGCAAGTGTAACGGAAGGCACAGCACGGCAAGGCAAGGCTAAGGCAAGGCAAAGAAAGGCTAGGCAATGCACGGCAAGTCAAGGCAAGGATAACAGAAGGCAAGGCACGGCAAGTCAAGGCAATGCTAAAGCACGAAAACGCAAGGCTATGCAATGCAGGGCAAGGAAAGGAAAAGCAAGGCAAGGGAAGTGTAACGGAACGCACGGCACGGCAAGGCAAGGCAAGGCTAAGGAAAGGCAACGCAAGGCTAGGGAAGGATAAGGCAAGGCAACGCAAGGCTAGCCAATGCACGGCAAGGCAAGGCAAGGGTAACGGAAAGCACGGCACGGCACGGCAAGGCAAGGCAAGGGTAAAGCAAGGCAACGCATGGCTAAGGAAGGATAAGGCATGGCAACACAAGGCTTGGCAATGCATGGCAAGGCAAGGAAGGCACAACGGAAGGCAAGGCAAGGTAAGGCAAAGCAAGGCAAGGCAAGGGTAACGGAAGGCATGGCAAAGCAAGGCAAGCCAAGCAAGGCTAAGGCAAGGCAAGGCAAGGCTATGGCACGACAAAGGAAGGCTAGGCAATGTAGGACAAGGCAAGGAAAGGGCAACGGAAGGCAAGGCAAGTGTAACGGAAGGCAAGGAAGGCAACGCAAAGAATGGCAAGGCAAGGGTAACGGAAGGCACGGCACGGCAAGGCAAGGCCAGGCTAAGGCAAGCCAAAAAAAGGCTAGGCAATGCACGGCAAGGCAAGGAAAGGGTAACGGAAGGCAAGGCATGGCAAGACAAGGCAAGGCGAAGGCACGACAACGCAAGGCTAGGCAATGCAGGGCAAGGCAAAGAAAGGGTAAAGGAATGCAAGGCAAAGCAAGGCAAAGCAAGGCAAGGCAAGGATAACGGAAGGCACGGCAATGCAAGGCAAGGCAAGCTAGGCTAATGCAAGGCAAGGCAAGGCTATGGAAAGGCAATGCCATGGAAGCCCAGGTTAAGGGAAGGCAAGACAAGGAAGGCTAAGGCACCACAACGGAAGGCAAGGAAATGTACGACAAGGCAAGTAATGTGTAACGGAAGACAAGTCAAAGCAAGAAAAAGCAATGCAAGGCAAGGGTAACGGAAGGCACGGCAAGGTAAGGGAAAGTCAAGGCAAGGCATGGCAAGGCAAGGCAAGGCAAGGCGAAGGCACGACAACGCAAGGATAGGCAATGAACGGCAAAGCAAGGAAACGGTAACGCAATTAAAGGCACGGTCAGGCAAGGCAAGGCTAAGGCACGACAACGCAAGCCCAGGCAATGCACGGCAAGGCAAGGAAAAGGTAACGGAAGGCAAGGAAGGCAAGGCAAAGCAAGGCAAGGCAAGTGTAACGGAAGGCACAGCACGGCAAGGCAAAGTTAATGTAAAGCAACGCAAGGCACAGCAAGGTTAAGGCAAGGCAAGCCAAGCAAGGCTAAGGCAAGTGGAGACAAGGCTAAGGCCCGAAAACGCAAGGGTAGGCAATGCACGGCAAAGCAAGGAAAGTGTAACGGAAGGCAAGGCAAGGCAAGGCAAAGCAAGGCAAAGCAAGGCAAGGCAATGGTAACGGAAGGCACGGCAAGGCAAGGCAAGGGCAAGGGAAGGCACGGCAATGCAAGGCAAGCTAAGCTAGGCTAAGGCAAGGCAAGGCAAGGCTATGGCACGACAACGGAAGGCTAGGCAATGTACGAAAAGGCAAGGCAACTTTAACGGAAGGCAAGGAAGACATGACAAAGCAAGGAATGGCAAGTGTAACGGAAAGCACGGCAACGTAAGGTAAGGACAAGGCAAGGCACGGCAAGGCAAGGCAAGGCTAAGGCACGACAACGCAAGGCTAGGCAATGCAAAGAAAGGCAAGGAAAGGGTAACGCAAGGGAAGGCACGGCCAAGCAAGGCAAGGCTAAGGCACGACAACGCAAGGCTAGGCAATGCAAGGAAAGGCAAGGAAAGTGTAACAGAAGGCAAGGCACGGAAACGCAAGGCAAGGCTAAGGCACGTCAGCGCAACGCTAAGCAATGCATGGCAAGGCAAGGAAAAGGTAACGGAAGGCAAGGAAGGCAAGGCAAAGCAAGGCAAGGCAAGTGTAACGGAAGGCACAGCACGGCAAGGCAAGGCTAAGGCAAGGCAAAGAAAGGCTAGGCAATTTCACGGCAAGGCAAGGCAAGGAAACGGAATGCAAGGCAAGGCAAGGCAAGGCTAAGGCACGACAGCGCAACGCTAGGCAATGCATGGCAAGGCAAGGAAAGGGTAACGGAAAGAGAGTCAAGGCAAGGCAAAGCAAGGCAAGGCAAGTGTAATAGAAAGCACGGCACGGCAAGGCAAGGCAAGGCAAAGGAAAGGAAACGCAAGGCTAGGCAATGCACGGCAAGGCAAGGAACGTGTAACGGAAACAAGGCAAGGCAAGGGAAAGGAATGCAATGCAAGGGAAATGGAACGCATGGCAAGGCAAGGGAAGGATAAGGCAAGGCACGGCCAGGCAAGGTAAGGCTAAGGCACGATAACACAACGCTAAGCAAGGTTAAGGCAAGCGACGCCAAGGAAGGCTAAGGCAAGGGGAGGCAAAGCTAAGGCACGAGAACGCAAGGCTAGGTAATGCACGTCAAGGCAACGAAAGTGTAACGGAAGTCACGGCACGGCAAGGCAAGGCAAGGCTAAGGCACGGCAACGCAAGGCTAGGCAATGCAAAACAAGTCAAGGAAAGGATAACGGAAGGCTGAAGGCAAGGCAAACCAAGGCAAGGCAAGGGTAACGGAAAGCACAGCACGGCAAGGCAAGGTAAGGCACGGCAAGGCAATGCAAGGCTAAGGCAAGGCAACACAAGGCTAGGCAATGCCGGGCAAGGCAAGGAAAGGGTAACGGAAGGCAAGGCGAGGCAATGCAAAGCAAGGCACGGCGAGTGTAACGGAAGGCACGGCACGGCAAGGCAAGGCAAGGCTAAGGCAACGCACCGCAAGGCTAGGCAATGAACGGCAAGGCAAGGAAAGTTTAACGGACGGAAGGCACGGCAAGATCAAGAAAGGGAAGGCAAGGGTAACGGAAGGCAAGGCAAGGCAAGGCAAAGCAAGGCAAGGCCAGGGGAACGTAAGGCACGGAAAGGCAAGTCAAGCAAGGTTAGGCTAAGGCAAGGCAAGGCAAGGCTGTGGCACGACAACGGAAGGCTAGGAAATGTAGGACAAGGCAAGGAAAGGGCAACGGAAGGCAAGGCAAGGGTAACGGAAGGCAAGGAAGGCAACGCAAAGAAAGGCAAGGCAAGGGTAACGGAAGGCACGACACGGCAAGGCAAGGCCAGGCTAAGGCAAGCCAAAAAAAGGCTAGGCAATGCACGGCAAGGCAAGGAAAGGGTAACGGAAGGCAAGGCATGGCAAGACAAGGCAAGGCTAAGGCACGACAACGCAAGGCTAGGCAATGCAGGGCAAGGCAAGGAAAGGGTAACGGAAGGCATGGCATGGCAAGGCAAGGCAAGCTAGTCTAATGCAAGGCAAAGCAAGGCCAGTCAAATGTAACGGATGTTACGGCAAGGGAAGGCAAGGATAACAGAAGGCAAGCGAAAGCAAGGCAAAGCAAGGCAAGGCAAGTGTAACGGAAGGCAAGGCACGGCAAGGCAAGGCAAGGTTAGTCAAGGCAACGCAATGCTAGGAAATGCAACGCAATACAAGGAAAGGGTAAAGGAAGGCAAGGCAAGGCAATGCAAAGAAAGGCAAGGCAAGTGTAACGGAAGGCACGGCAAGGCACGGTAAGAGAAGCAAGGCTAAGGAAAGGCAAGGAAAGGCTATTGCACGACAACCCAAAGCTAGGCAATGCACGGCAAGGCAACGAAAGGCTAACGGAACGCATGGCACGGCAAGGCAAGGCACGGCTAAAGCAAGGCAATGCAAGGCTAGGCAATGCACGGCAGGGCAAGCAAAGGGCAACGGAAGGCAAGGCAAGGCAAGGCAAAGCAAGGCAAGGATAACGGAAGGCACGGCAATGCAAGGCAAGCCAAGATAGGCTAAGGCAAGGCAAGGCAAGGGTAACGGAAGGCACGGCACGGCAAGGCAAGGCAAGGTTAAGGCAAGTCAAAGAAAGGCTAGGCAATCCAAGGAAAGGTAAGGAAAAGGTAACGGAATGCAAGGCAAGGCAATGCAAAGCAAGGCAAGGCAAGGGTAACGGAAGGCACGGCAAGGCAAGGGAAGACAAGCAAGGCTATGGAAAGGCAAGGCAAGGCTATTCCACGACAACGCAAAGCTAGGCAATGCACGGCAAGGCAACGAAAGGCTAAAGGAAGGCATGGCACAGCAAGGCAAGGCAAGTCTAAGGCAAGGCAACCCAAGGCTAGGCAATGCATGGCAAGGCAAGGAAATGGCAACGGAAGGCAAGGGAAGGCAAGGCAAAGCAAGACAAGGCAAGGGTAACGGAAGGCACGGCAAGGCAAGGGAAGAGAAGCAAGGCTATGGAAAGGCAAGGCAAGGCTATTCCACGACAACGCAAAGCTAGGCAATGCACGGCAAGGCAACGAAAGGCTAAAGGAAGGCATGGCACGGCAAGGCAAGGAAAGGGCAACTGAAGGCAAGGGAAGGCAAGGCAAAGTAACGGAAGGCACGGCAATGCAAGGTAGCCAAGCTAGGCTAAGTCAAGGCAAGGCAATGCTATGGCACCACAACGGAAGGCAAGGCAATGTACGACAAGGCAAGCAATGGGTAACGGAAGGCAAGGCAAGGCAAGACAAAGCAAGGCAAGGCAAGGGTAACGGAAGGCAAGGCAAGGCAAGGCAAAGCAAGGCAAGGCAAGGAAAAGGTAAAGGAATGCAAGGCAAGGCAATGCAAAGCAAGGCAAGGCAAGGGTAACGGAAGGCACGGCAAGGCAAGGGAAGACAAGCAAGGCTATGGAAAGTCAAGGCAAGGCTATTCCACGACAACGCAAAGCTAGGCAATGGACGGCAAGGCAACGAAAGGGCAACTGAAGGCAAGGGAAGGCAAGGCAAAGCAAGACAAGGCAAGGTTAACGGAAGGCACGGCAATGCAAGTTAAGCCAAGCTAGGCTAAGTCAAGGCAAGGCAATGCTATGGCACCACAACGGAAGGCAAGGCAATGTACGACAAGGCAAGGAATGGGTAACGGAAGGCAAGGCAAGGCAAGGCAAAGCAAGGCAAGGCAAGGGCAACGGAATGTATGGCAAGGCAAGGCAAAGCTATGCTAAGGTAACGCAAGGCAAGGCAAGGTTAAGGCAAGACAAGCCAAGCAAGGCTAAGGCAAGTGGATACAAGACTAAGGCACGACAACGCAAGGCTAGGAAATGCACGGGAAAGCAAGGGAAGTGTAACGGAAGGCAAATCAAGGCAAGGCAAAGCAAGGCAAAGCAAGGGTAACGGAAGGCACGGCAAGGCAAGGCAAAGCAAGGCAAGGCAAGGGCAACGGAAGGTATGGCAAGGCAAGCCAAAACTAAGGTAAGGCAACGCAAGGCAAGGCAAGATTAAGGCAAGGCAAGCGAAGCAAGGCTAAGGCAAGTGGATAGAAGACTAAGGCACGACAACGCAAGGCTAGGAATTGCACGGGAAAGCAAGGGAAGTGCAACGGAAGGCAAATCATGGCAAGGTAAAGCAAGGCAAAGCAAGGGTAACGGAAGGCACGGCAAGGCAAGGCAAGGGTAACAGAAGGCACGGCAATGCAAGGCAAGCGAAGCTAGGCCAAGGCAAGGGAAGGCAAGGCTATGGCACGACAACGGAAGGCTAGGCAATGTAGGACAAGGCAAGGAAAGGGTAAGGGAAGGGAAGGCAAGGCAAGACAAAGCGAGGCAAGGCAAGGCAATACAAGGCTAGGCAAGGGTAACGGAATGAACGGCAAGGTAAGGGAAGGACAAGGCAAGGCACGGCAAGGCAAGGCAAGCTAAGGCTAAGGCGCGACAACGGAAACCTAGGCAATGCACGGCACGGGAAGGAAACGGTAACGCAAGGAAAGGCACTGTAAGGCAAGGCAAGGCTAAGGCACGACAACGCAAGGCTAGGAAATGCACGGCAATGCAAGTAAAAAGTAACGGAAGGCAAGCAAACCAAGGCAAAGCAAAGCAAGCCAAGGGTAACGGAAGGCACAGCACGGCAAGGCAAGGCTAAGGCAAGGCAAGGAAAGGCTAGGCAATTTCACGGAAAGGCAAGGCAAGGGACGGCAAGGCAAGGCAAGGCAAAGGCACGAAAACGCAAACCAGGCAATGCACGGCAAGGCAAGTAAAGGGTAACGGAAGGCAAGGCAAGGCAAGGAAAAGCAAGGCAAGGCAAGTGTAACGGAACGCACGGCACGGCAAGGCAAGGCAAGGCTAAGGAAGGCAACGCAAGGCTAGGCAATGCACGGCAAGGCAAGGAAAGTGTAACGGAAGCAAGGCAAGGCAAGTGAAAGCAATGCAATGCAAAGGGAATGGTAGGCATGGCAAGGCAAGGGAAGGATAAGGCAAGGGACGGCCAGGCAAGGGAAGGCTAAGGCACGATAACACAAGGCTAAGCAAGGTTAAGGCAAGGGACGCCAAGCAAGGCTAAGGCAAGGGGAGGCAAAGCTAAGGCACGAGAACGCAAGGCTAGGCAATGCAGGTCAAGCCAAGGAAAGGGTAACGGAAGGAAAGGAAAGGCAACGCAAAGCAAGGCAAGGCAAGTGTAATGGAAAGCACCGCACGAAAAGGCAAGGCAAGGCTAAGGCAAGGCAACGCAAGGCTAGGCAATGCACGGCAAGGCAAGGAAGGGGTAATGGAAGGCAAGTCAAGCAAGACAAAGCAAGGCAAGTCAAGGGTAACGGAAGGAACGGGAAGGTAAGGAAAGGACAAGGCAAGGCACGGCAACGCCAGGCAAGGCAAGGCTAAGGCACGACAACGCAAGGCTAGGTAACGCACTGCAATGCAAGGAAAGGGTAACTCAATTCAATGCAAGGCAAAGCAAGGCCAGTCAAAGGTAACGGAAGTTACGGCAAGGGAAGGCAAGGGTAACAGAAGGCAAGCGAAAGCAAGGCAAAGCAAGGCAAGGCAAGTGTAACGGAAGGCAAGGCACGGCATGGCAAGGCAAGGTTAGGCAAGGCAACGCAATGCTAGGAAATGCAACGGAATGCAAGGAAAGGGTAAAGGAAGGCAAGGCAAGGCAATGCAAAGCAAGGCAAGCAAGGCAAGTGTAACGGAAGGCACGGCAAGGCACGGTAAGAGAAGCAAGGCTAAGGAAAGGCAAGGCAAGGCTATTGCACGACAACGCAAAGCTAGGCAATGCATGGCTAGGCAACGAAAGGCTAACGGAAGGCATGGCACGGCAAGGCAAGGCACGGCTAACGCAAGGGAATGCAAGGCTAGGCAATGCACGGCAAGGCAAGCAAAGGGCAACGGAAGGAAAGGCAAGGCAAGGCAAGACAAGGCAAGGGTAACGGAAGGCACGGCACGGCAAGGCAAGGCAAGGTTAAGGCAAGTCAAAGAAAGGCTAGGCAATGCACGGCAAGGCAAGGAAAAGGTAACGGAAGGCAAGGCAAGGCAATGCAAAGCAAGGCAAGGCAAGGGTAACGGAAGGCACGGCAAGGCAAGGGAAGACAAGCAAGGCTATGGAAAGGAAAGGCAAGGCTATGGCACGACAACGCAAAGCTAGGCAATGCACGGCAAGGCAACCAAAGGCTAACGGAAGGCATGGCACGGCAAGGCAAGGCAAGTCTAAGGCAAGGCAACGCAAGGCTAGGCAATGCACGGCAAGGCAAGGAAAGGGCAACTGAAGGCAAGGGAAGGCAAGGCAAAGCAAGACAAAGCAAGGGTAACGGAAGGCATGGCAATGCAAGGCAAGCCAAGCTAGGCTAAGTCAAGCAAGGCAATGCTATGGCACCACAACGGAAGGCAAGGCAATGTACGAGAAGGCAAGTAATGGGTAACGGAAGGCAAGGCAAAGCAAGAGAAATCAAGGCAAGTCAAGGGTAACGGAAGGCAAAGCAAGGCAAGGCAAAGCAAGGCAAGGCAAGGGCAACGGAAGGTATGGCAAGGCAAGCCAAAGCTAAGGTAAGGCAACGCAAGGCAAGGCAAGATTAAGGCAAGGCAATCCAAGCAAGGCTAAGGCAAGTGGATAGAAGAATAAGGCACGACAACGCAAGGCTAGGAAATGCACGGGAAACAAGGGAAGTGTAACGGAAGGCAAATCAAGGCAAGGCAAACCAAGGCAAAGCAAGGGTAACGGAAGGCACGGCAAGGCAAGGCAAGGGTAACAGAAGGCACGGCAATGCAAGGCAAGCCAAGCTAGGCCAAGGCAAGGCAAGGCAAGGCTATGGCACGACAACGGAAGGCTAGGCAATGTAGGACAAGGCAAGGAAAGGGTAAGGGAAGGGAAGGCAAGGCAAGATAAAGCAAGGCAATACAAGGATAGGCAAGGGTAACGGAAGGAATGGCAAGACAAGGAAAGGAAAAGGCAAGGCACGGCAAGGCAAGGCAAGCTAAGGCTAAGGCGCGACAACGGAAACCTAGGCAATGCACGGCACGGGAAGGAAACGGTAACGCAAGGAAAGGCACTGTAAGGCAAGGCAAGGCTAAGGCACGACAACGCAAGGCTAAGCAATGCACGGCTATGCAAGTAAAAAGTAACCGAAGGCAAGCAAAGCAAGGCAAAGCAAAGCAAGCCAAGGGTAACGGAAGGCACAACACGGCAAGGCAAGTCTAAGGCAAGGCAAGGAAAGGCTAGGCAATGCACGGAAAGGCAAGGCAAGGGACGGCAAGGCAAGGCAAGGCTAAGGCACGAAAACGCAAACCAGGCAATGCAGGGCAAGGCAAGTAAAGGGTAACGGAAGGCAAGGGAAGGCAAGGAAAAGCAAGGCAAGGCAAGTGTATCGGAACGCACGGCATGGCAAGGCAAGGCAAGACTAAGGTAAGGCAACGCAAGTCTAGGCAATGCACGGCAAGGCAAAGAAAGTGTAACGGAAGAAAGGCAAGGCAAGTGAAAGCAATGCAATGCAAAGGGAATGGAAGGCATGGCAAGGCAAGGGATGGATAAGGCAAGGCACGGCCAGGCAAGGTAAGGCTAAGGCACGATAACACAAGGTTAAGCAAGGTTAAGGCAAGGGACGCCAAGCAAGGCTAAGGCAAGGGGAGGCAAAGCTAAGGCACGAGAATGCACGGCTAGGCAATGCACGTCAAGGCAAGGAAAGTAACGGAAGGCAAGGAACGGCAAGGCAAGGCAAGGCTAAGGCAAGGCAATGCAAGGCTAGGCAATGCAGGTCAAGGCAAGGAAAGGGTAACGGAAGGCAAGGAAAGGCAACGCAAAGCAAGGCAAGGCAAGTGTAACGGAAAGCACCGCACGGCAAGGCAAGGCAAGGATAAGGCAAGGCAACGCAAGGCTAGGCAATGCATGGCAAGGCAAGGAAAGTGTAACGGAAGGAAGGCAAGGCAAGGGGTACGGAAGGCATGGCAAGGTAAAGCAATGGGAATGGAAGGCACGGCAAGGCAAGGGAAGGAAAAGGCTAGGCACTGCCAGACAAGGTAACGCTAAGGCACGATAACACAAGGCTAGGTAAGGTTAAGGCAAGGGACGCCAATCAAGGCTAAGGCAAGGGGAGGCAAAGCTAAGGCACGAGAATGCAAGGCTAGGCAATGCACGCCAAGGCAAGGCACGTGTAACGGAAAGCACCGCACGGCAAGGCAAGGCAAGGCTAAGGCAAGGCAATGCAAGGCTAGGCAATTCAGGTCAAGGCAAGGAAAGGGTAACGGAAGGCAAGGCAAGGGGATGCAAAGCAAGGAAAGGCAAGTGTAACGGAAAGCACGGCACAGCAAGGCAAGGCAAGGGAAAGGCAAGGCAACGCAAGGCTAGGAAATGATAAGGCAAGGAAACCACAGGCTAAGGAATGCACGGCAAGGCAAGGGAAGGGTAACGGAAGGCACGGCAAGGTAAGGCAAGGGGAATGGAAGGCACGGCAAGGCAAGGGGACAAGGAAAGGCACGGCCAGGCAAGGTAAGGCTAAGGCACGATAACACAAGGCTACGCAAGGTTAAGGCAAGGGACGCCAAGCAAGGCTAAGGCAAGGGGAGGCAAAGCTAACGCACGAGAACGCAAGTCTAGGCAATGCACGCCAAGGCAAGGAAAGTGTAACGGAAGGCAAGGCACGGCAAGGCAAGGCAAGTCAAGGATTAGATACGACAACGCAAGGAAAGGCAATGCACGCAAAGTCAAGGAAACGTAAGCCAAGGACAGGCACGGTCAGGCAAGGCTAGGCAAAGTACGGCAAGGCAAGGAAAGGGTAACGGAAGGCAAGGACGGCAAGGCAAAGCAAGGCAAGGCAAGGGTAACGGAAAGCACGGCACGGCAAGGCAAGGCAAGGCTAAGGCAAGTCAAAGAAAGGCTAGGCAATGCACGGCAAGGCAAGGAAAAGGTAACGGAAGGCAAGGCAAGGCAATGCAAAGCAAGGCAAGGCAAGGGTAACGGAAGGCACGGCAATGCAAGGCAAGCTAAACTAGGCTAAGTCAAGGCAAGGCAATGCAATGGCACCACAACGATAGTTAAGGCAATGTACGACAATGCAAGGAATGGGCAATGGAAGGCACGGCACGGCAAGGCAAGGCCAGGCTAAGGCAAGGCAAAAAAAGGCTAGGCAATGCACGGCAAGGCAAGGAAAGGGTAACGGAAGGCAAGGCAAGGCAAGGCAAGGCAAGGCTAAGGCACGATAATGCAAAGCTCGGAAATGTACGGCAAAGCAAGGAAAGTGTAACGGAAGGCAAGGAATGGTAAGGGAAAGCAAGACAAGGCAAGGATAGCGGAAGGCACGGCAATGCAAGGCAAACCAAGCTAGGCTAAGGCAAGGCAAGGCAAGTCTATGGCACCACAAAGGAAGGCAACGCAATGTACGACAAGGCAAGTAAAGGGTAATGGAAGGCAAGTCAAGCAAGACAAAGCAAGGCAAGTCAAGGGTAACGGAAGGAACGGGAAGGTAAGGAAAGGACAAGGCAAGGCACGGCAACGCCAGGCAAGGCAAGGCTAAGGCACGACAACGCAAGGCTAGGTAACGCACTGCAATGCAAGGAAAGGGTAACTGAATTCAATGCAAGGCAAAGCAAGGCCAGTCAAAGGTAACGGAAGTTACGGCAAGGGAAGGCAAGGGTAACAGAAGGCAAGCGAAAGCAAGGCAAAGCAAGGCAAGGCAAGTGTAACGGAAGGCAAGGCACGGCATGGCAAGGCAAGGTTAGGCAAGGCAACGCAATGCTAGGAAATGCAACGGAATGCAAGGAAAGGGTAAAGGAAGGCAAGGCAAGTCAATGCAAAGCAAGGCCAGGCAAGTGTAACGGAAGGCACGGCAAGGCACGGTAAGAGAAGGAAGGCTAAGGCAAGGCAAGGCAAGGCTATTGCACGACAACGCAAAGCTAGGCAATGCATGGCTAGGCAACGAAAGGCTAACGGAAGGCATGGCACGGCAAGGCAAGGCACGGCTAACGCAAGGCAATGCAAGGCTAGGCAATGCACGGCAAGGCAAGCAAAGGGCAACGGAAGGAAAGGCAAGGCAAGGCAAAGCAAGGCAAGGATAACGGAAGGCACGGCAATGCAAGGCAAGCCAAGATAGGCTAAGGCAAGACAAGGCAAGGGTAACGGAAGGCACGGCACGGCAAGGCTAGGCAACGTTAAGGCAAGTCAAAGAAAGGCTAGGCAAGGCAAGGAAAAGGTAACGGAATGCAAGGCAAGGCAATGCAAAGCAAGGCAAGCAAGGGTAACGGAAGGCACGGCAAGGCAAGGGAAGACAAGCAAGGCTATGGAAAGGCAAGGAAAGGCTATTCCACGACAACGCAAAGCTAGGCAATGCACGGCAAGGCAACGAAAGGCTAAAGGAAGGCATGGCACGGCAAGGCAAGGCAAGTCTAAGGCAAGGCAACGCAAGGATAGGCAATGCACGGCAAGGCAAGGAAAGGGCAACTGAAGGCAAGGGAAGGCAAGGCAAAGCAAGACAAAGAAAGGGTAAAGGGAGGCATGGCAATGCAAGGCAAGCCAAGCGAGGCTAAGTCAAGCAAGGCAATACTATGGCACCACAACGGAAGGCAAGGCAATGTACGAGAAGGCAAGTAATGGGTAACGGAAGGCAAGGCAAGGCAAGACAAAGCAAGGCAAGGCAAGTGTAACGGAAGGCAAAGCAAGGCAAGGCAAAGCAAGGCAAGGCAAGGGCAACGGAAGGTATGGCAAGGCAAGCCAAAGCTAAGGTAAGGCAACGCAAGGCAAGGCAAGATTAAGGCAAGGCAATCCAAGCAAGGCTAAGGCAAGTGGATAGCAGACTAAGGCACGACAACGCAAGGCTAGGAAATGCACGGGAAAGCAAGGGAGGTGTAACGGAAGGCAAATCAAGGCAAGGCAAAGCAAGGCAAAGCAAGGGTAAAGGAAGGCACGGCAAGGCAAGGCAAGGGTAACAGAAGGCACGGCAATGCAAGGCAAGCCAAGCTAGGCCAAGGGAAGGCAAGGCAAGGCTATGGCACGACAACGGAAGGCTAGGCAATGTAGGACAAGGCAAGAAAAGGGTAAGGGAAGGGAAGGCAAGGCAAGACAAAGCAAGGCAAGGCAAGGCAATACAAGGCTAGGCAAGGGTAACGGAAGGAACGGCAAGGCAAGGGAAGGAAAAGGCAAGGCACGGCAAGGCAAGGCAAGCTAAGGCTAAGGCGCGACAACGGAAAGCGAGGCAATGCACGGCAAGGGAAAGAAACGGTAACGCAAGGAAAGGCACTGTAAGGCAAGGCAAGGCTAAGGCACGACAACGCAAGGCTAGGCAATGCAAGGCAATGCAAGTAAAAAGTAACGGAAGGCAAGCAAAGCAAGGCAAAGCAAAGCAAGCCAAGGGTAACGGAAGGCACAGCACGGCAAGGCAAGTCTAAGGCAAGGCAAGGAAAGGCTAGGCAATGCACGGAAGGGCAAGGCAAGGGACGGCAAGGCAAGGCAAGGCTAAGGCACGAAAACGCAAGACTAGGCAATGCAGAGCAAGGCAAGTAAAGGGTAACGGAAGGCAAGGGAAGACAAGGAAAAGCAAGGCAAGGCAAGTGTAACGGAACGCACGGCATGGCAAGGCAAGGCAAGGCTAAGGTAAGGCAACGCAAGGCTAGGCAATGCACGGCAAGGCAAGGAAAGTGTAACGGAAGCAAGGCAAGGCAAGTGAAAGCAATGCAATGCAAAGGGAATGGAAGGCATGGCAAGGCAAGGGAAGGATAAGGCAAGGGACGGCCAGGCAAGGGAAGGCTAAGGCACGATAACACAAGGCTAAGCAAGGTTAAGGCAAGGGACGCCAAGCAAGGCTAAGGCAAGGGGAGGCAAAGCTAAGGCACGAGAAAGCAAGGCTAGGCAATGCAGGTCAAGGCAAGGAAAGGGTAACGGAAGGCAAGGAAAGGCAACGCAAAGCAAGGCAAGGCAAGTATAACGGAAAGCACCGCACGGCAAGGCAAGGCAAGGCTAAGGCAAGGCAACGCAAGGCTAGGCAATGCACGGCAAGGCAAGGAAAGTGTAACGGAAGGAAGGCAAGGCAAGGGGTACGGAAGTCATAGCAAGGTAAGGCAAGGGGAATGGAAGGCACGGCAAGGCAAGGGAAGGAAAAGGCAAGGCACTGCCAGACAAGGTAACGCTAAGGCACGATAACACAAGGCTGGGCAAGTTTAAGGCAA
Source organism: Macrotis lagotis (assembly GCF_037893015.1). Lineage (NCBI taxonomy): Eukaryota > Metazoa > Chordata > Mammalia > Peramelemorphia > Peramelidae > Macrotis > Macrotis lagotis. The sequence continues at coordinate 19,147 of NW_027422485.1, read as the reverse complement.
GGGACGCCAATCAAGGCTAAGGCAAGGGGAGGCAAGCTAAGGCACGAGAACGCAAGGCTAGGCAATGCACGCCAAGGCAAGGCAAGTGTAAGGGAAAGCACCGCACGGCAAGGCAAGGCAAAGCTAAGGCAAGGCAACGCAAGGCTAGGCAATGCAGGGCAAGGCAAGGAAAGGGTAACGGAAGGCAAGGCAAGGGAAGGCAAAGTAAGGAAAGGCAAGTGTAACGGAAAGCACGGCACGGCAAGGCAAGGCAAGGCTAAGGCAAGGCAACGCAAGGCTAGGAAAGGATAAGGCAAGGAAACACAAGGCTAGGGAATGCACGGCAAGGCAAGGGAAGGGTAACGGAAGGCAAGGCAAGGTAAGGCAAGGGGAATGCAAGGCACGGCAAGGCAAGGGGACAAGGAAAGGCACGGCGAGGCAAGGTAAGGCTAAGGCACGATAACACAAGGGTACGCAAGGTTAAGGCAAGGGACGCCAAGAAAGGCTAAGGCAAGGGGAGGCAATGCTAACGCACGAGAACGCAAGTCTAGGCAATGCACGCCAAGGCAAGGAAAGTGTAACGGAAGGCATGGCACGGCAAGGCAAGCCAAGTCAAGGATTAGATACGACAACGCAAGGATAGGCAATGCACGCAAAGTCAAGGAAACGTAAGCCAAGGACAGGCACGGTCAGGCAAGGCTAGGCAAAGTACGGCAAGGAAAGGAAAAGTTAACGGAAGGCAAGGACGGCAAGGCAAAGCAAGGCAAGGCAAGGGTAACGGAAAGCACGGCACGGCAAGGCAAGGCAAGGCTAAGGCAAGTCAAAGAAAGGCTAGGCAATGCACGGCAAGGCAAGGAAAAGGTAACGGAAGGCAAGGCAAGGCAATGCAAAGCAAGGCAAGGCAAGGGTAACGGAAGGCACGGCAATGCAAGGCAAGCAAAGCTAGGCTAAGTCAAGGCAAGGCAATGCTATGGCACCACAACGGAAGGTAAGGCAATGTACGACAAGGCAAGGAATGGGTAACGGAAGGCACGGCACGGCAAGGCAAGGCCAGGCTAAGGCAAAGCAAAAAAAGGCTAGGCAATGCACGGCAAGGCAAGGAAAGGGTAACGGAAGGCAAGGCACGGCAAGGCAAGGTAAGGCTAAGGCACGACAACGCAAAGCTAGGAAATGCACGGCAAAGCAAGGAAAGTGTAACGGAAGGCAAGGAATGGCAATTCAAAGCAAGGCAAGGCAAGGATAGCGGAAGGCACGACCATGCAAGGCAAACCAAGCTAGGCTAAGGCAAGGCAAGGCAAGACTATGGCACCACAACGGAAGGCAACGTAATGTACGACAAGGCAAGGAAAGGGTAATGGAAGGCAAATCAAGGCAAGACAAAGCAAGGCAAGGCAAGGGTAACGGAAGGAACGGCAACGTAAAGAAAGGACAATGCAAGGCACGGCTACGCCAGGCAAGGTAAGGCTAAGGCACGACAACGCAAGGCTAGGTAAAGCACTGCAATGCAAGGAAAGGGTAAGTGAATTCAATGCAAGGCAAAGCAAGGCCAGTCAAAGGTAACGGAAGTTAAGGGAAGGGAAGGCAAGGATAACAGAAGGCAAGCAAAAGCAAGGCAAAGCAAGGCAAGGCAAGTGTAACGGAAGGCAAGGCACGGCATGGCAAGGCAAGGTTAGGCAAGGCAACGCAATGCTAGGAAATGCAACGGAATGCAAGGAAAGGGTAAAGGAAGGCAAGGCAAGTGTAACAGAAGGCACGGCAAGGCACGGTAAGAGAAGCAAGGCTAAGGAAAGGCAAGGCAAGGCTATTGCACGACAACGCAAAGCTAGGCAATGCACGGCAAGGCAACGAAAGGCTAACGGAAGGCATGGCACGGCAAGGCAAGGCACGGCTAAGGCAAGGCAATGCAAGGCTAGGCAATGCACGGCAAGGCAAGCAAAGGGCAACGGAAGGCAAGGCAAGGCAAAGCAAGGCAAGGATAACGGAAGGCACGGCAATGCAAGGCAAGCCAAGATAGGCTAAGGCAAGCAAGGCAAAGGTAACGGAAGGCACGGCACGGCAAGGCAAGGCAAGGTTAAGGCAAGTCAAAGAAAGGCCAGGCAATGCAAGGCAAGGTAAGGAAAAGGTAACGGAATGCAAGGCAAGGCAATGCAAAGCAAGGCAAGGCAAGGGTAACGGAAGGCACGGCAAGGCAAGGGAAGACAAGCAAGGCTATGGAAAGGCAAGGCAAGGCTATTCCACGACAACGCAAAGCTAGGCAATGTACGGCAAGGCAACGAAAGGCTAAAGGAAGGCATGGCACGGCAAGGCAAGGCAAGTCTAAGACAAGGCAACGCAAGGCTAGGCAATGCACGGCAAGGCAAGGAAAGGGCAACTGAAGGCAAGGGAAGGCAAGGCAAAGCAAGACAAGGCAAGGGTAACGGAAGGCACGGCAATGCAAGGCAAGCCAAGCTAGGCTAAGTCAAGGCAAGGCAATGCTATGGCACCACAACGGAAGGCAAGGCAATGTACGAGAAGGCAAGGAATGGGTAACGGAAGGCAAGGCAAGGGAAGGCAAGGCAAAGCAAGACAAGGCAAGGGTAACAAAGCAAGGCAAGGCAAAGCAAGGCAAGGCAAGGGCAACGGAAGGTATGGCAAGGCAAGCCAAAGCTAAGGTAAGGCAACGCAAGGCAAGACAAGATTAAGGCAAGGCAAGCCAAGCAAGGCTAAGGCAAGTGGATACAAGACTAAGGCACGACAACGGAAGGCTAGGAAATGCACGGGAAAGCAAGGGAAGTGTAACAGAAGGCAAATCAAGGCAAGCCAAAGCAAGGCAAAGCAAGGGTAATGGAAGGCACGGCAAGGCAAGGCAAGGGTAACAGAAGGCACGGCAATGCAAGGCAAGCCAAGCTAGGCCAAGGCAAGGCAAGGCAAGGCTATGGCACGACAACGGAATGCTAGGCAATGTAGGACAAGGCAAGGAAAGGGTAAGGGAAGGGAAGGAAAGGCAAGACAAAGCAAGGCAAGGCAAGGCAATACAAGGCTAGGCAAGGGTAACGGAAGGAACGGCAAGGCAAGGGAAGGACAAGGCAAGGCACGGCAAGGCAAGGCAAGCTAAGGCTAAGGCGCGACAACGGAAAGCTAGGCAATGCACGGCAAGGGAAGGAAACGGTAACGCAAGGAAAGGCACTGTAAGGCAAGGCATGGCTAAGGCACGACAACGCAAGGCTAGGCAATGCACGGCAATGCAAGTAAAAAGTAACGGAAGGCAAGGAAGGCAAGGCAATGCAAGGCAAGCCAAGGGTAACGGAAGGCACAGCACGGCAAGGCAAGGCTAAGGCAAGGCAAAGAAAGGCTAGGCAATGCACGGAAAGGCAAGGCAAGGGACGGCAAGGCAAGGCAAGGCTAAGGCACGAAAACGAAAGGCTAGGCAATGCAGGGCAAGGCAAGTAAAGGGTAACGGAAGGCAAGGGAAGGCAAGGAAAAGCAAGGCAAGGCAAGTGTAACGGAACGCACGGCATGGCAAGGCAAGGCAAGGCTAAGGTAAGGCAACGCAAGGCTAGGCAATGCACGGCAAGGCAAGGAAAGTGTAACGGAAGCAAGGCAAGGCAAGTGAAAGCAATGCAATGCAAAGGGAATGGAAGGCATGGCAAGGCAAGGGAAGGATAAGGCAAGGGACGGCCAGGCAAGGGAAGGCTAAGGCACGATAACACAAGGCTATGCAAGGTTAAGGCAAGGGACGCCAAGCAAGGCTAAGGCAAGAGGAGGCAAAGCTAAGGCACGAGAACGCAAGGCTAGGCAATGCAGGTCAAGGCAAGGAAAGGGTAACGGAAGGCAAGGAAAGGCAACGCAAAGCAAGGCAAGGCAAGTGTAACGGAAAGCACCGCACGGCAAGGCAAGGCAAGGCTAAGGCAAGCCAACGCAAGGCTAGGCAATGCACGGCAAGGCAAGGAAAATGTAACGGAAGGAAGGCAAGGCAAGGGGTACGGAAGGCATGGCAAGGTAAGGCAAGGGGAATGGAAGGCACGGCAAGGCAAGGGAAGGAAAAGGCAAGGCACTGCCAGACAAGGTAACGCTAAGGCACGATAACACAAGGCTAGGCAAGGTTAAGGCAAGGGACGCCAATCAAGGCTAAGGCAAGGGGAGGCAAAGCTAAGGCACGAGAATGCAAGGCTAGGCAATGCACGTCAAGGCAAGGCAAGTGTAACGGAACGCACCGCACGGCAAGGCAAGGCAAGGCTAATGCAAGGCAACGCAAGGCTAGGCAATGCAGGGCAAGGCAAGGAAAGGGTAACGGAAGGCAAGGCAAGGGACGGCAAAGCAAGGAAAGGCAAGTGTAACGGAAAGCACGGCACGGCAAGGCAAGCAAGTCTAAGGCAAGGCAACGCAAGGCTAGGAAAGGATAAGGCAAGGAAACACAAGGCTAGGGAATGCACGGCAAGGCAAGGGAAGGGTAACGGAAGGCAAGGCAAGGTAAGGCAAGGGGAATGCAAGGCTCGGCAAGGCAAGGGGACAAGGAAAGGCACGGCGAGGCAAGGTAAGGCTTAGGCACGATAACACAAGGGTACGCAAGTTTAAGGCAAGGGACGCCAAGCAAGGCTAAGGCAAGGGGAGGCAAAGCTAACGCACGAGAACGCAATTCTAGGCAATGCACGCCAATGCAAGGAAAGTGTAACGGAAGGCAAGGCACGGCAAGGCTAGGCAAGTCAAGGATTAGATACGACAACGCAAGGATAGGCAATGCACGCAACGTCAAGGAAACGTAAGCCAAGGACAGGCACGCTCAGGCAAGGCTAGGCAAAGTACGGCAAGGCAAGGAAAGGGTAACGGAAGGCAAGGACGGCAAGGCAAAGTAAGGCAAGGCAAGGGTAACGGAAAGCACGGCACGGCAACGCAAGGCAAGGCTAAGGCAAGTCACAGAAAGGCTAGGCAATGCACGGCAAGGCAAGGAAAAGGTAAAGGAAGGCAAGGAATTGCAAGGCAAAGCAAGGCAAGGCAAGGATAGCGGAAGGCACGGCAATGCAAGGCAAACCAAGCTAGGCTAAGGCAAGGCAAGGCAAGACGATGGCACCACAACGGAAGGCAAGGCAATGTACGACAAGGCAAGGAAAGGGTAATGGAAGGCAAGTCAAGGCAAGACAAAGCAAGGCAAGGCAAGGGTAACGGAAGGAACGGCAAGGTAAGGAAAGGACAAGGCAAGGCACGGCAACGCCAGGCAAGGCAAGGCTAAGGCACGATAACGCAAGGCTAGGTAACGCACTGCAATGCAAGGAAAGGGTAACTGATTTCAATGCAAAGCACAGCAAGGCCAGTCAAAGGTAACGGAAGTTACGGCAAGGGAAGGCAAGGGTAACAGAAGGCAAGCGAAAGCAAGGCAAAGCAAGGCAAGGCAAGTGTAACGGAAGGCAAGGCACGGCATGGCAAGGCAAGGTTAGGCAAGGCAACGCAATGCTAGGAAATGCAACGGAATGCAAGGAAAGGGTAAAGGAAGGCAAGGCAAGGCAATGCAAAGCAAGGCCAGGCAAGTGTAACGGAAGGCACGGCAAGGCACGGTAAGAGAAGCAAGGCTAAGGAAAGGCAAGGCAAGGCTATTGCACGACAAGGCAAAGCTAGGCAATGCACGGCTAGGCAACGAAAGGCTAACGGAAGGCATGGCACGGCAAGGCAAGGCACAGCTAAGGCAAGGCAATGCAAGGCTAGGCAATGCAGGGCAAGGCAAGGAAAGGATAACGGAAGGCAAGGCAAGGGAAGGCAAAGTAAGGAAAGGCAAGTGTAACGGAAAGCACAGCACGGCAAGGCAATGCAAGGCTAAGGCAAGGAAACGCAAGGCTAGGAAAGGATAAGGCAAGGAAACACAAGGCTAGGGAATGCACGGCAAGGCAAGGGAAGGGTAACGGAAGGCAAGGCAAGGTAAGGCAAGGGGAATGCAAGGCACGGCAAGGCAAGGGGACAAGGAAAGGCACGGCCAGGCAAGGTAAGGCTAAGGCACGATAACACAAGGGTACGCAAGGTTAAGGCAAGGGACGCCAAGCAAGGCTAAGGCAAGGGGAGGCAATGCTAACGCACGAGAACGCAAGTCTAGGCAATGCACGCCAAGGCAAGGAAAGTGTAACGGAAGGCAAGGCACGGCAAGGCAAGGCAAGTCAAGGATTACATACGACAACGCAAGGATAGGCAATGCACGCAAAGTCAAGGAAACGTAAGCCAAGGACAGGCACGGTCAGGCAAGGCTAGGCAAAGTACGGCAAGGCAAGGAAAAGTTAACGGAAGGCAAGGACGGCAAGGCAAAGCAAGGCAAGGCAAGGGTAACGGAAGGCACGGCAATGCAAGGCAAGCCAAGCTAGGCTAAGTCAAGGCAAGGCAATGCTATGGCACCACAACGGAAGGTAAGGCAATGTACGACAAGGCAAGGAATGGGTAACGGAAGGCACGGCACGGCAAGGCAAGGCCAGGCTAAGGCAAAGCAAAAAAAGGCTAGGCAATGCACGGCAAGGCAAGGAAAGGGTAACGGAAGGCAAGGCACGGCAAGGCAAGGCAAGGCTAAGGCACGACAACGCAAAGCTAGGAAATGCACGGCAAAGCAAGGAAAGTGTAACGGAAGGCAAGGAATGGCAAGGCAAAGCAAGGCAAGGCAAGGATAGCGGAAGGCACGACCATACAAGGCATACCAAGCTAGGCTAAGGCAAGGCAAGGCAAGACTATGGCACCACAACGGAAGGCAACGCAATGCACGAAAAGGCAAGGAAAGGGTAATGGAAGGCAAGTCAAGGCAAGACAAAGCAAGGCAAGGCAAGGGTAACGGAAGGAACGGCAACGTAAAGAATGGACAAGGCAAGGCACGGCAACGCCAGGCAAGGGAAGGCTAAGGCACGACAACGCAAGGCTAGGTAAAGCACTGCAATGCAAGGAAAGGGTAACTGAATTCAATGCAAGGCAAAGCAAGGCCAGTCAAAGGTAACGGAAGTTACGGCAAGGGAAGGCAAGGATAACAGAAGGCAAGCAAAAGCAAGGCAAAGCAAGGCAAGGCAAGTGTAACGGAAGGCAAGGCACGGCATGGCAAGGCAAGGTTAGGAAAGGCAACGCAATGCTAGGAAATGCAACGGAATGCAAGGAAAGGGTAAAGGAAGGCAAGGCAAGTGTAACGGAAGGCACGGCAAGGCACGGTAAGAGAAGCAAGGCTAAGGAAAGGCAAGGTAAGGCTATTGCACGACAACGCAAAGCTAGGCAATGCACGGCAAGGCAACGAAAGGCTAACGGAAGGCATGGCACGGCAAGGCATGGCACGGCTAAGGCAAGGCAATGCAAGGCTAGGCAATGCACGGCAAGGCAAGCAAAGGGCAACGGAAGGCAAGGCAAGGCAAGGCAAAGCAAGGCAAGTATAACGGAAGGCACGGCAATGCAAGGCAAGCCAAGATAGGCTAAGGCAAGCAAGGCAAAGGTAACGGAAGGCACGGCACGGCAAGGCAAGGCAAGGTTAAGGCAAGTCAAAGAAAGGCTAGGCAATCCAAGGAAAGGTAAGGAAAAGGTAACGGAATGCAAGGCAAGGCAATGCAAAGCAAGGCAAGGCAAGGGTAACGGAAGGCACGGCAAGGCAAGGGAAGACAAGCAAGGCTATGGAAACCAAGGCAAGGCTATTCTACGACAACGCAAAGCTAGGCAATGCACGGCAAGGTAACGAAAGACTAAAGGAAGGCATGGCACGGCAAGGCAAGGCAAGTCTAAGGCAAGGCAACGCAAGGCTAGGCAATGCACGGCAAGGCAAGGAAAGGGCAACTGAAGGCAAGGGAAGGCAAGGCAAAGCAAGACAAGGCAAGGGTAATGGAAGGCACGGCAATGCAAGGCAAGCCAAGCTAGGCTAAGTCAAGGCAAGGCAATGCTACGGCACCACAACGGAAGGCAAGGCAATGTACGAGAAGGCAAGGAATGGGTAACGGAAGGCAAGGCAAGGCAAGACAAAGCAAGGCAAGTCAAGGGTAACGGAAGGCAAAGCAAGGCAAGGCAAAGCAAGGCAAGGCAAGGGCAACGGAAGGTATGGCAAGGCAAGCCAAACTAAGGTAAGGCAACGCAAGGCAAGGCAAGATTAAGGCAAGGCAAGCCAAGCAAGGCTAAGGCAAGTGGATACAAGACTATGGCACGACAACGCAAGGCTAGGAAATGCACGGGAAAGCAAGGGAAGTGTAACGGAAGGCAAATCAAGGCAAGGCAAAGCAAGGCAAAGCAAGGGTAACGGAAGGCACGGCAAGGCAAGGCAACGGTAACAGAAGGCACGGCAATGCAAGGCAAGCCAAGCTAGGCCAAGGCAAGGCAAGGCAAGGCTATGGCACGACAACGGAATGCTAGGCAATGTAGGACAAGGCAAGGAAAGGGTAAGGGAAGGGAAGGAAAGGCAAGACAAAGCAAGGCAAGGCAATACAAGGCTAGGCAAGGGTAACGGAAGGAACGGCAAGGCAAGGGAAGGACAAGGCAAGGCACGGCAAGGCAAGGCAAGCTAAGGCTAAGGCGCGACAACGGAAAGCTAGGCAATGCACGGCAAGGGAAGGAAACGGTAACGCAAGGAAAGGCACTGTAAGGCAAGGCATGGCTAAGGCACGACAACGCAAGGCTAGGCAATGCACGGCAATTCAAGTAAAAAGTAACGGAAGGCAAGCAAAGCAAGGCAAAGCAAAGCAAGCCAAGGGTAACGGAAGGCACAGCACGGCAAGGCAAGTCTAAGGCAAGGCAAGGAAAGGCTAGGCAATGCACGGAAGGGCAAGGAAAGGGACGGCAAGGCAAGGCAAGGCTAAGGCACAAAAACGCAAGACTAGGCAATGCAGGGCAAGGCAAGTAAAGGGTAACGGAAGGCAAGGGAAGACAAGGAAAAGCAAGGCAAGGCAAGTGTAACGGAACGCACGGCATGGTAAGGCAAGGCAAGGCTAAGGTAAGGCAACGCAAGGCGAGGCAATGCACGGCAAGGCAAGGAAAGTGTAACGGAAGCAAGGCAAGGCAAGTGAAAGCAATGCAATGCAAAGGGAATTGAAGGCATGGAAAGGCAAGGGAAGGATAAGGCAAGGGACGGCCAGGCAAGGGAAGGCTAAGGCACGATAACACAAGGCTATGCAAGGTTAAGCAAGGGACGCCAAGCAAGGCTAAGGCAAGAGGAGGCAAAGCTAAGGCACGAGAACGCAAGGCTAGGCAATGCAGGTCAAGGCAAGGAAACGGTAACGGAAGGCAAGGAAAGGCAACGCAAAGCAAGGCAAGGCAAGTGTAACGGAAAGCACCGCACGGCAAGGCAAGGCAAGGCTAAGGCAAGGCAACGCAAGGCTAGGCAATGCACGGTAAGGCAAGGAAAGTGTAACGGAAGGAAGGCAAGGCAAGGGGTACGGAAGGCATGGCAAGGTAAGGCAAGGGGAATGGAAGGCACGGCAAGGCAAGGGAAGGAAAAGGCAAGGCACTGCCAGACAAGGTAACGCTAAGGCACGATAACACAAGGCTAGGCAAGGTTAAGGCAAGGGACGCCAATCAAGGCTAAGGCAAGGGGAGGCAAAGCTAAGGCACGAGAATGCAAGGCTAGACAATGCACGCCAAGGCAAGGCAAGTGTAACGGAACGCAACGCACGGCAAGGCAAGGCAAGGCTAAGGCAAGGCAACGCAAGGCTAGGCAATGCAGGGCAAGGCAAGGAAAGGGTAACGGAAGGCAAGGCAAGGGAAGGCAAAGCAAGGAAAGGCAAGTGTAACGGAAAGCACGGCACGGCAAACCAAGGCAAGTCTAAGGCAAGGCAACGCAAGGCTAGGAAAGGAAAAGGCAAGGAAACACAAGGCTAGGGAATGCACGGCAAGGCAAGGGAAGGGTAACGGAAGGCAAGGCAAGGTAAGGCAAGGGGAATGCAAGGCACGGCAAGGCAAGGGGACAAGGAAAGGCACGGCGAGGCAAGGTAAGGCTAAGGCACGATAACACAAGCGTACGCAAGGCTAAGGCAAGGGGAGGCAAAGCTAACGCACGAGAATGCAATTCTAGGCAATGCACGCCAAGGCAAGGAAAGTGTAACGGAAGGCAAGGCACGGCAAGGCTAGGCAAGTCAAGGATTAGATACGACAACGCAAGGATAGGCAATGCACGCAAAGTCAAGGAAACGTAAGCCAAGGACAGGCACGCTCAGGCAAGGCTAGGCAAAGTACGGCAAGGCAAGGAAACGGTAACGGAAGGCAAGGACGGCAAGGCAAAGTAAGGCAAGGCAAGGGTAACGGAAAGCACGGCACGGCAAGGCAAGGCAAGGCTAAGGCAAGTCACAGAAAGGCCAGGCAATGCACGGCAAGGCAAGGAAAAGGTAACGGAAGGCAAGGAATTGCAAGGCAAAGCAAGGCAAGGCAAGGATAGCGGAAGGCACGGCAATGCAAGGCAAACCAAGCTAGGCTAAGGCAAGGCTAGGCAAGACTATGGCACCACAACGGAAGGCAACGCAATGTACGACAAGGCAAGGAAAGGGTAATGGAAGGCAAGTCAAGGCAAGACAAAGCAAGGCAAGGCAAGTGTAACGGAAGGAACGGCAAGGTAAGGAAAGGACAAGGCAAGGCACGGCAACGCCAGGCAAGGCAAGGCTAAGGCACGATAACGCAAGGCTAGGTAACGCACTGCAATGCAAGGAAATGGTAACTGATTTCAATGCAAGGCAAAGCAATTCCAGTCAAAGGTAACGGAAGTTACGGCAAGGGAAGGCAAGGGTAACAGAAGGCAAGCGAAAGCAAGGCAAAGCAAGGCAAGGCAAGTGTAACGGAAGGCAAGGCACGGCATGGCAAGGCAAGGTTAGGCAAGGCAACGCAATGCTAGGAAATGCAACGGAATGCAAGGAAAGGGTAAAGGAAGGCAAGGCAAGGCAATGCAAAGCAAGGCCAGGCAAGTGTAACGGAAGGCACGGCAAGGCACGGTAAGAGAAGCAAGGCTAAGGAAAGGCAAGGCAAGGCTATTGCACGACAAGGCAAAGCTAGGCAATGCACGGCTAGGCAACGAAAGGCTAACGGAAGGCATGGCACGGCAAGGCAAGGCACAGCTAAGGCAAGGCAATGCAAGGCTAGGCAATGCACGGCAAGGCAAGCAAAGGGCAACGGAAGGCAAGGCAAGGCAAGGCAAAGCAAGGCAAGGGTAACGGAAGGCACGGCAATGTAAGGCAAGCCAAGATAGGCTAAGTCAAGGCAAGGCAAGGGTAACGGCAGGCACGGCACGGCAAGGCAAGGCAAGGTTAAGGCAAGTCAAAGAAAGGATAGGCAATGCAAGGCAAGGCAAGGAAAAGGTAAAGGAATGCAAGGCAAGGCAATGCAAAGCAAGGCAAGGCAAGGGTAACGGAAGGCACGGCAAGGCAAGGGAAGACAAGCAAGGCTATGGAAAGTCAAGGCAAGGCTATTCCACGACAACGCAAAGCTAGGCAATGGACGGCAAGGCAACGAAAGGCTAAAGGAAGGCATGGCACGGCAAGGCAAGGCAAGTCTAAGGCAAGGCAACGCAAGGCTAGGCAATGCACGGCAAGGCAAGGAAAGGGCAACTGAAGGCAAGGGAAGGCAAGGCAAAGCAAGACAAGGCAAGGGTAACGGAAGGCACGGCAATGCAAGGCAAGCCAAGCTAGGCTAAGTCAAGGCAAGGCAATGCTATGGCACCACAACGGAAGGCAAGGCAATGTACGACAAGGCAAGGAATGGGTAACGGAAGGCAAGGCAAGGCAAGACAAAGCAAGGCAAGGCAAGGGTAACGGAAGGCAAAGCAAGGCAAGGCAAAGCAAGGCAAGGCAAGGGCAACGGAAGGTATGGCAAGGCAAGGCAAAGCTAAGGTAAGGCAACGCAAGGCAAGGCAAGATTAAGGCAAGGCAAGCCAAGCAAGGCTAAGGCAAGTGGATACAAGACTAAGGCACGACAACGCAAGGCTAGGAAATGCACGGGAAAGCAAGGGAAGTGTAACGGAAGGCAAATCAAGGCAAGGCAAAGCAAGGCAAAGCAAGGGTAACGGAAGGCACGGCAAGGCAAGGCAAGGGTAACAGAAGGCACGGCAATGCAAGGCAAGCCAAGCTAGGCCAAGGCAAGGCAAGGCAAAGCTATGGTACGACAACGGGAGGCTAGGCAATGTAGGACAAGGCAAGGAAAGGGTAAGGGAAGGGAAGGCAAGGCAAGACAAAGCGAGGCAAGGCAAGGCAATACAAGGCTAGGCAAGGGTAACGGAATGAACGGCAAGGTTAGGGAAGGACAAGGGAAGGCACGGCAAGGCAAGGCAAGCTAAGGCTAAGGCGCGACAACGGAAACCTAGGCAATGCACGGCACGGGAAGGAAACGGTAACGCAAGGAAAGGCACTGTAAGGCAAGGCAAGGCTAAGGCACGACAACGCAAGGCTAGGCAATGCACGGCAATGCAAGTAAAAAGTAACGGAAGGCAAGCAAAGCAAGGCAAAGCAAAGCAAGCCAAGGGTAACGGAAGGCATTACACGGCAAGGCAAGTCTAAGGCAAGGCAAGGAAAGGCTAGGCAATGCACGGAAAGGCAAGGCAAGGGACGGCAAGGCAAGGCAAGGCAAAGGCACGAAAACGAAAACTAGGTAATGCAGGGCAAGGCAAGTAAAGGGTAACGGAAGGCAAGGGAAGGCAAGGAAAAGCAAGGCAAGGCAAGTGTAACGGAACGCACGGCATGGCAAGGCAAGGCAAGGCTAAGGTAAGGCAACGCAAGTCTAGGCAATGCACGGCAAGGCAAGGAAAGTGTAACGGAAGAAAGGCAAGGCAAGTGAAAGCAATGCAATGCAAAGGGAATGGTAGGCATGGCAAGGCAAGGGAAGGATAAGGCAAGGGACGGCCAGGCAAGGGAAGCCTAAGGCACGATAACACAAGGCTAAGCAAGGTTAAGGCAAGGGACGCCACGCAAGGCTAAGGCAAGGGGAGGCAACACTAAGGCACGAGAACGCAAGGCTAGGCAATGAAGGTCAAGCCAAGGAAAGGGTAACGGAAGGCAAGGAAAGGCAACGCAAAGCAAGGCAAGGCAAGTGTAACGGAAAGCACCGCACGGCAAGGCAAGGCAAGGATAAGGCAAGGCAACGCAAGGCTAGGCAATGCACGGCAAGGCAAGGAAAGTGTAACGGAAGGAAGGCAAGGCAAGGGGTGCGGAAGGCATGGAAAGGTAAGGCAATGGGAATGGAAGGCACGGCAAGGCAAGGGAAGGAAAAGGCAAGGCACTGCCAGACAAGGTAACGCTAAGGCACGATAACACAAGGCTAGGCAAGGTTAAGGCAAGGGACGCCAATCAAGGCTAAGGCAAGGGGAGGCAAAGCTAAGGCACGAGAACGCAAGGCTAGGCAATGCACGCCAAGGCAAGGCACGTGTAACGGAAAGCACCGCACGGCAAGGCAAGGCAAGGCTAAGGCAAGGCAATGCAAGGCTAGGCAATTCATGTCAAGGCAAGGAATGGGTAACGGAAGGCAAGGCAAGGGAAGGCAAAGCAAGGAAAGGCAATTGTAACGGAAAGCACGGCACGGCAAGGCAAGGCAAGGCTAAGGCAAGGCAACGCAAGGCTAGGAAAGGATAAGGCAAGGAAACACAAGGCTAGGGAATGCACGACAAGGCAAGGGAAGGGTAACGGAAGGCACGGCAACGTAAGGCAAGGGGAATGCAAGGCACGGCAAGGCAAGGGGACAAGGAAAGACACGGCCAGGCAAGGTAAGGTTAAGGCACGATAACACAAGGCTACGCAAGGTTAAGGCAAGGGACGCCAAGCAAGGCTCAGGCAAGGGGAGGCAAAGCTAACGCACGAGAACGCAAGTCTAGGCAATGCACGCCACGGCAAGGATAGTGTAACGGAAGGCAAGGCACGGCAAGGCAAGGCAAGGTTAAGGGAAGTCAAAGAAAGGCTAGGCAATACACGGCAAGGCAAGGAAAAGGTAACGGAAGGCAAGGCAAGGCAATGCAAAGCAAGGCAAGGCAAGGGTAACGGCAGGCACGGCAATGCAAGGCAAGCCAAGCTAGGCTAAGTCAAGGCAAGGCAATGCAATGGCACCACAGCAGAAGGTAAGGCAATGTACGACAAGGCAAAGAATGGGTAACGGAAGGCACGGCACGGCAAGGCAAGGCCAGGCTAAGGCAAGGCAAAAAAAGGCTAGGCAATGCACGGCAAGGCAAGGAAAGGGTAACGGAAGGCAAGGCACGGCAAGGCAAGGCAAGGCTAAGGCACGATAATGCAAAGCTCGGAAATGCACGGCAAAGCAAGGAAAGTGTAACGGAAGGCAAGGAATGGCAAGGGAAAGCAAGGCAAGGCAAGGATAGCGGAAGGCACGGCAATGCAAGGCAAACCAAGCTAGGCTAAGGCAAGTCAAGGCAAGTCTATGGCACCACAACGGAAGGCAACGCAATGTACGACAAGACAAGTAAAGGGTAATGGAAGGCAAGTCAAGCAAGACAAAGCAAGGCAAGTCAAGGGTAACGGAAGGAACGGGAAGGTAAGGAAAGGACAAGGCAAGGCACGGCAACGCCAGGCAAGGCAAAGCTATGGCACGACAACGCAAGGCTAGGTAACGCACTGCAATGCAAGGAAAGGGTAACTGAATTCAATGCAAGGCAAAGCAAGGCCAGTCAAAGGTAACGGAAGTTACGGCAAGGGAAGGCAAGGGTAACAGAAGGCAAGCGAAAGCAAGGCAAAGCAAGGCAAGGCAAGTGTAACGGAAGGCAAGGCACGGCATGGCAAGGCAAAGCTATGGCACGACAACGCAAGGCTAGGTAACGCACTGCAATGCAAGGAAAGGGTAACTGAATTCAATGCAAGGCAAAGCAAGGCCAGTCAAAGGTAACGGAAGTTACGGCAAGGGAAGGCAAGGGTAACAGAAGGCAAGCGAAAGCAAGGCAAAGCAAGGCAAGGCAAGTGTAACGGAAGGCAAGGCACGGCATGGCAAGGCAAGGTTAGGCAAGGCACCGCAATGCTAGGAAATGCAACGGAATGCAAGGAAAGGGTAAAGGAAGGCAAGGCAAGGCAATGCAAAGCAAGGCAAGGCAAGTGTAGCGGAAGGCACGGCAAGGCACGGTAAGAGAAGCAAGGCTAAGGAAAGGCAAGGCAAGCCAAGATAGGCTAAGGCAAGGCAAGGCAAGGGTAACGGAAGGCACGGCATGGCAAGGCAAGGCAAGGTTAAGGGAAGTCAAAGAAAGGCTAGGCAATGCAAGGCAAGGCAAGGAAAAGGTAAAGGAATGCAAGGCAAGGCAATGCAAAGCAAGGCAAGGCAAGGGTAACGGAAGGCACGGCAAGGCAAGGGAAGACAAGCAAGGCTACGGAAAGGCAAGGCAAGGCTATTCCACGACAACGCAAAGCTAGGCAATGCACGGCAAGGCAACGAAAGGCTAAAGGAAAGCATGGCACGGCAAGGCAAGGCAAGTCTATGGCAAGGCAACGCAAGGCTAGGCAAGGCACGGCAAGGCAAGGAAAGGGCAACTGAAGGCAAGGGAATTCAAGGCAAAGCAAGACAAGGCAAGGGTAACGGAAGGCACGGCAATGCAAGGCAAGCCAAGCTAGGCTAAGTCAAGGCAAGGCGATGCTATGGCACCACAACGGAAGGCAAGGCAATGTACGACAAGGCAAGGAATGGGTAACGGAAGGCAAGGCAAGGCAAGACAAAGCAAGGCAAGGCAAGGGTAACGGAAGGCAAAGCAAGGCAAGGCAAAGCAAGGCAAGGCAAGGGCAACGGAAGGTATGGCAAGGCAAGCCAAAGCTAAGGTAAGGCAACGCAAGGCAAGGCAAGCAAGGCTAAGGCAAATGGATACAAGACTAAGGCACGACAACGCAAGCTAGGAAATGCACGGGAAAGCAAGGGAAGTGTAACGGAAGGCAAATCAAGGCAAGGCAAAGCAAGGGTAACGGAAGGCACGGCAAGGCAAGGCAAGGGTAACAGAAGGCACGGCAATGCAAGGCAAGCCAAGCTAGGCCAAGGCAAGGCAAGGCAAGGCTATGGCACGACAACGGAAGGCTAGGCAATGTAGGACAAGGCAAGGAAAGGGTAAGGGAAGGGAAGGAAAGGCAAGACAAAGCAAGGCAAGGCAAGGCAATACAAGGCTAGGCAAGGGTAACGGAAGGAACGGCAAGGCAAGGGAAGGACAAGGCAAGGCACGGCAAGGCAAGGCAAGCTAAGGCTAAGGCGCGACAACGGAAAGCTAGGCAATGCACGGCAAGGGAAGGAAACGGTAACGCAAGGAAAGGCACTGTAAGGCAAGGCATGGCTAAGGCACGACAACGCAAGGCTAGGCAATGCACGGCAATGCAAGTAAAAAGTAACGGAAGGCAAGCAAAGCAAGGCAAAGCAAAGCAAGCCAAGGGTAACGGAAGGCACAGCACGGCAAGGCAAGTCTAAGGCAAGGCAAGGAAAGGCTAGGCAATGCACGGAAGGGCAAGGAAAGGGACGGCAAGGCAAGGCAAGGCTAAGGCACGAAAACGCAAGACTAGGCAATGCAGGGCAAAGCAAGTAAAGGGTAACGGAAGGCAAGGGAAGACAAGGAAAAGCAAGGCAAGGCAAGTGTAACGGAACGCACGGCATGGCAAGGCAAGGCAAGGCTAAGGTAAGGCAACGCAAGGCTAGGCAATGCACGGCAAGGCAAGGAAAGTGTAACGGAAGCAAGGCAAGGCAAGTGAAAGCAATGCAATGCAAAGGGAATTGAAGGCATGGCAAGGCAAGGGAAGGATAAGGCAAGGGACGGCCAGGCAAGGGAAGGCTAAGGCACGATAACACAAGGCTATGCAAGGTTAAGGCAAGGGACGCCAAGCAAGGCTAAGGCAAGAGGAGGCAAAGCTAAGGCACGAGAACGCAAGGCTAGGCAATGCAGGTCAAGGCAAGGAAAGGGTAACGGAAGGCAAGGAAAGGCAACGCAAAGCAAGGCAAGGCAAGTGTAACGGAAAGCACCGCACGGCAAGGCAAGGCAAGGCTAAGGCAAGCCAACGCAAGGCTAGGCAATGCACGGCAAGGCAAGGAAAATGTAACGGAAGGAAGGCAAGGCAAGGGGTACGGAAGGCATGGCAAGGTAAGGCAAGGGGAATGGAAGGCACGGCAAGGCAAGGGAAGGAAAAAGCAAGGCACTGCCAGGCAAGGTAACGCTAAGGCACGATAACACAAGGCTAGGCAAGGTTAAGGCAAGGGACGCCAATCAAGGCTAAGGCAAGGGGAGGCAATGCTAAGGCACGAGAATGCAAGGCTAGGCAATGCACGTCAAGGCAAGGCAAGTGTAACGGAACGCACCGCACGGCAAGGCAAGGCAAGGCTAATGCAAGGCAACGCAAGGCTAGGCAATGCAGGGCAAGGCAAGGAAAGCGTAACGGAAGGCAAGGCAAGGGAAGGCAAAGCAAGGAAAGGCAAGTGTAACGGAAAGCACGGCACAGCAAGGCAAGGCAAGGGAAAGGCAAGGCAACGCAAGGCTAGGAAATGATAAGGCAAGGAAACCACAGGCTAGGGAATGCACGGCAAGGCAAGGGAAGGGTAACGGAAGGCAAGGCAAGGTAAGGCAAGGGGAATGCAAGGCTCGGCAAGGCAAGGGGACAAGGAAAGGCACGGCGAGGCAAGGTAAGGCTAAGGCACGATAACACAAGGGTACGCAAGTTTAAGGCAAGGGACGCCAAGCAAGGCTAAGGCAAGGGGAGGCAAAGCTAACGCACGAGAACGCAATTCTAGGCAATGCACGCCAAGTCAAGGAAAGTGTAACGGAAGGCAAGGCACGGCAAGGCTAGGCAAGTCAAGGATTAGATACGACAACGCAAGGATAGGCAATGCACGCAACGTCAAGGAAACGTAAGCCAAGGACAGGCACGCTCAGGCAAGGCTAGGCAAAGTACGGCAAGGCAAGGAAAGGGTAACGGAAGGCAAGGACGGCAAGGCAAAGTAAGGCAAGGCAAGGGTAACGGAAAGCACGGCACGGCAACGCAAGGCAAGGCTAAGGCAAGTCACAGAAAGGCTAGGCAATGCACGGCAAGGCAAGGAAAAGGTAAAGGAAGGCAAGGAATTGCAAGGCAAAGCAAGGCAAGGCAAGGATAGCGGAAGGCACGGCAATGCAAGGCAAACCAAGCTAGGCTAAGGCAAGGCTAGGCAAGACTATGGCACCACAACGGAAGGCAACGCAATGTACGACAAGGCAAGGAAAGGGTAATGGAAGGCAAGTCAAGGCAAGACAAAGCAAGGCAAGGCAAGGGTAACGGAAGGAACGGCAAGGTAAGGAAAGGACAAGGCAAGGCACGGCAACGCCAGGCAAGGCAAGGCTACGGCACGATAACGCAAGGCTAGGTAACGCACTGCAATGCAAGGAAAGGGTAACTGATTTCAATGCAAAGCACAGCAAGGCCAGTCAAAGGTAACGGAAGTTACGGCAAGGGAAGGCAAGGGTAACAGAAGGCAAGCGAAAGCAAGGCAAAGCAAGGCAAGGCAAGTGTAACGGAAGGCAAGGCACGGCATGGCAAGGCAAGGTTAGGCAAGGCAACGCAATGCTAGGAAATGCAACGGAATGCAAGGAAAGGGTAAAGGAAGGCAAGGCAAGGCAATGCAAAGCAAGGCCAGGCAAGTGTAACGGAAGGCACGGCAAGGCACGGTAAGAGAAGCAAGGCTAAGGAAAGGCAAGGCAAGGCTATTGCACGACAAGGCAAAGCTAGGCAATGCACGGCTAGGCAACGAAAGGCTAACGGAAGGCATGGCACGGCAAGGCAAGGCACAGCTAAGGCAAGGCAATGCAAGGCTAGGCAATGCACGGCAAGGCAAGCAAAGGGCAACGGAAGGCAAGGCAAGGCAAGGCAAAGCAAGGCAAGGCAAGTAACGGAAGGCACAGCACGGCAAGGCAATGCAAGGCTAAGGCAAGCCAAGATAGGCTAAGGCAAGGCAAGGCAAGGGTAACGGCAGGCACGGCACGGCAAGGCAAGGCAAGGTTAAGGCAAGTCAAGGAAAGGCATAGGCAATGCAAGGCAAGGCAAGGAAAAGGTAAAGGAATGCAAGGCAAGGCAATGCAAAGCAAGGCAAGGCAAGGGTAACGGAAGGCACGGCAAGGCAAGGGAAGACAAGCAAGGCTATGGAAAGGCAAGGCAAGGCTATTCCACGACAACGCAAAGCTAGGCAATGCACGGCAAGGCAACGAAAGGCTAAAGGAAGGCATGGCACGGCAAGGCAAGGCAAGTCTAAGGCAAGGCAACGCAAGGCTAGGCAATGCACGGCAAGGCAAGGAAAGGGCAACTGAAGGCAAGGGAAGGCA
>NW_027422484.1:0-62428 GCF_037893015.1 Macrotis lagotis | reverse complement strand
AGGGTAAGGCACGACAACGCACGGCTAGGCAATGCACGGCAACGCAAGGAATGGGTAACGCAAGGCAAGGAACTGTCAGGCGAGGCAAGGCTAAGGCAAGACAACGCAAGGCTAGGCAATGCACGGAAGGTAAGCAAAGAGAAACGTAAGGCAAGGAAAGCAAGGGAAAGCAAGGCAAGGTAAGGGTAAGGGAAGGAACGGCACGGCAAGGGGAAACCAGGCTAAGGCACGACAATGCACGGCTAGGCAATGCACGGCAAGGCAGGAAAGGGTAACGCAAGGGAAGGCACGGTCAGACGAGGCAAGGCTAAGGCACGACAACGCAAGGCTAGGCAATGCACGGAAGGCAAGTAAAGAGTAACGGAAGGCAAGGAAGGCAAGGGAAAGCAAGGCAAGGCAAGGGTAACAGAAGGAACGGCTCGGCAAGGGGAAACAAGGCTAAGGGACGGCAACGCACGGCTAGGCAATGCACGGCCAGCCAAGGAAAGGGTAACGCAAGGCAAGGCACGGTCAGGCGTGGCAAGGATAAGGAACGACAACGCAAGGCTAGACAATGCACGGAAGGCAAGCAAAGAGTAACGGAAGGCAAGGAATGCAAGACAAAGCAAGGCAACTCAAGCAAGGCTATGGCAAGGTGAAAAAAGGCTAAAGCACGACAACGCAAGGCTATGCAATGCACGGAAGGCAAGCAAAGAGTAACGGAAGGCAAGGAAGGCAAGGCAAAGCAAGGCAACGCAAGCAAGGCTATAGCAAGGTGAAACAAGGCTATGGCAGGACAACGCACGGCTAGGCAATGCACGGTAAGGCAAGGAAAGGGTAACGCAAGGCAAGGCACGGTGAGGCAAGGCAAGGCTAATGCACGACAACGCACGGCTAGGCAATGCACGGCAAGGCAAGGAAAGGGTAACGCAAGGCAAGGCACGGTCAGGCGAGGCAAGGCTAAGGAACGACAACGCAAGGCTAGACAACGCACGGAAGGCAAGCAAAGAGTAACGGAAGGCAAGGAATGCAGGGCAAAGCAAGGTAACGCAAGCAAGGCTATGGCAAGGTGAAAAACTGCTAAAGCACGACAACGCAAGGCTACGCAATGCACGGAAGGCAAGCAAAGAGTAACGGAAGGCAAGGAAGGCAAGGGAAAGCAAGGCAAGGCAAGGGTAACGGAAGGAAACGCACGGCAAGGGGAAACAAGTCTAAGGCACGACAACGCACGGCTAGGCAATGCACGGTAAGGCAAGGAAAGGGTAACGCAAGGCAAGGCACGGTGAGGCAAGGCAATGCTAATGCACGACAACGCACGGCTAGGCAATGCACAGCAAGGCAAGGAAAGGGTAACGCAAGGGAAGGCACGGTCAGACGAGGCAAGGCTAAGGCACGACAACGCAAGGCTAGGCAATGCACGGAAGGCAAGCAAAGAGTAACGGAAGGCAAGGAAGGGAAGGGAAAGCAAGGCAAGGGTAACAGAAGGAACGCCTCGGCAAGGGGAAACAAGGCTAAGGCACGGCAACGCACGGCTAGGCAATGCACGGCCAGCCAAGGAAAGGGTAATGCAAGGCAAGGCACGGTCAGGCAAGGCAAGGCTAATGCACGACAACGCAAGGCTAGGCAGTGCAGGGTAAGGCAAGGAAAGAGTAACGGAATGAAAGTAAGGCAAGGCAAATCCAGGCAAGGCAAGTGTAACAAAAGGCACGGCACGGCAAGGGGAAACAAGGCTAAGGCACGACAACGCACTGCTAGACAATGCACGGAAGGCAAGCAACGAGTAACGGAAGGCAAGGAAGGCCAGGCAAAGCAAGGCAACGCAAGCAAGTCTATAGCAAGGTGAAACAAGGCTATGGCACGACAACGCACGGCTAGGCAATGCACGGCAAGGCAAGGAGAGGGTAACGCAAGGCAAGGCACGGTGAGGCAAGGCAAGGCTAATGCACGACAACGCACGGCTAGGCAATGCACGGCAACGCAAGGAAAGGGTAACGCAAGGCAAGGCACGGTCAGGCGAGGCAAGGCTAAGGAACGACAACGCAAGGCTAGACAATGCACGGAAGGCAAGCAAAGAGTAACGGAAGGCAAGGAATGCAAGGCAAAGTAAGGCAACGCAAGCAAGGCTATGGCAAGGTGAAAAAAGGCTAAAGCACGACAAGGCAAGGCTATGCAATGCACGGAAGGCAAGCAAAGAGTAACGGAAGGCAGGGAAGTCAAGGGAAAGCAAGGCAAGGCAAGGGTAAGGGAAGGAAAGGCACGGCAAGGGGAAACAAGGCTATGGCACGACAACGCACGGTTAGGCAATGCAAGGAAAGGCAAGGAAGAGGTAACGCAAGGCAAGGCACTGTCAGGCGAGGCAAGGCTAAGGCACGACAACGCAAGGCTAGGCAGTGCACGGTAAGGCAAGGAAAGAGTAACGGAAGGAAAGGAAGGCAAGGCAAATCCAGGCAAGGAAAGTGTAACAAAAGGCACGGCACGGCAAGGGGAAACAAGGCTAAGGCACGACAACGCACGGCTAGGCAATGCACGGCAAGGCAAGGAAAGGCTAACGCAAGGCAAGGCACGGTCAGGCGAGGCAAGGCTAAGGCACGACAACGCAAGGCTAGGCAATGCACGGAAGGCAAGCAAAGAGTAACGGAAGGCAAGGAAGGCAAGCGAAAGCAAGGGAAGGCAAGGGTAACGGAAGGAACGGCACGGCAAGGGGAAACAAGGCTAAGGCACGACAACGCACGGCTAGGCAATGCACGGCAAGGGAAGGAAAGGGTAACGCAAGGCCAGGCACGGTAAGGGGAAGCAAGGCTAAGGCACGACAACGCAGTGCTAGGCAATGCACGGCAAGGCAAAGAAAGGGTAACGGAAGGCAAGGCACTGTCAGGCGAGGCAAGGCTACTGCACGACAACGCAAGGCTAGGCAGTGCACGGCTAGGCAAGGAAAGAGTAACGGAAGGAAAGGTAGGGAAGGCAAAGCAAGGAAAGTCAAGGGTAACGGAAGGAACGGCACGGCAAGGGGAAACAATGCTAAGGCACGACAACGCACGGCTAGGCAATGCACGTCAACGCAAGGAAAGGGTAACGCAAGGCAAGGAACTGTCAGGCGAGGTAAGGCTAAGGCACGACAACGCAAGGTTAGGCAATGCACGTAAGGGAAGCAAAGAGTAACGGAAGGCAAGGAAAGCAAAGGAAAGCAAGGCAAGGTAAGGGTAAGGGAAGGAACGGCAGGGCAAGGGGAAACAAGGCTAAGGCACGACAACGCAGGGCTAGGAAATGCACGGCAAGGCAAGGAAAGGGTAACGCAAGGCAAGGCACGGTCAGGCGAGGCAAGGCTAAGGCACGACAACGCAAGGCTAGGGAATGCACGGAAGGCAAGGAAAGAGTAAAGGAAGGCAAGGAAGGCAAGGGATATCAAGGGAAGGCAAGGGTAACGGAAGGAACGGCACGGTAAGGGGAAACAAGGCTAAGGCACGACAACGCAGGGCTAGGCAATGCACGGCAAGGCAAGGTAAGGGTAACGCAAGGCAAGGCACTGTCAGGCGAGGCAAGGCTAAGGCACGACAACGCACGGCTAGGCTGTGCACGGCTAGGCAAGGAAAGAGTAACGGAAGGTAAGGAACGCAAGGGAAAGCAAGGCAAGGCAAGGGTAACGGAAGGCACGGCACCGCAAGGGGAAACAAGGCTAAGGCACGACAACGCACAGCTAGGGAATCCACGGATAGGGATTGAAAGGGTTACGCAAGGCAAGGCACGGTGAGGCAAGGCAAGGCTAATGCACGACAACGCACTTCTAGGCAATGCACGGCAAGGCAAGGAAAGGCTAACGCAAGGCAAGGCACGGTCAGGCGAGGCAAGGCTAAGGCACGACAACGCAAGGCTAGGCAATGCACGGAAGGCAAGCAAAGAGTAACGGAAGGCAAGGAAGGCAAGGGAAAGCAAGGCAAGGCAAGGGTAACGGAAGGAACTGCACGGCAAGGGGAAACAAGGCTAAGGCACGACAAAGCACGGCTAGGCGATGCACGGCAATGCAAGGAAAGGGTAACGCAAGGCAAGGCACGGTTGGTCAAGGCAAGGCTAATGCACGACAACGCACGGCTAGGCAATGCACGGCAAGGCAAGGAAAGAGTAACGGAAGGCAAGGAAGGCCAGGCAAAGCAAGGCAACGCAAGCAACGCTATGGCAAGGTGAAAAAAGGCTAAGGCACGACAACGCAAGGCTAGGCAATGCACGGAAGGGAAGCAAAGAGTAACGGAAGGCAAGGAAGGCAAGGCAAAACAAGGCAACGCAAGCAAGGCCATGGCAAAGTGAAACATGGCTAAGGCACGACAACGCAAGCCTAGGCAGTGCACGGCTAGGCAAGGACAGAGTAACGGAAGGCAAGGAAGGAAAGGGAAAGCAAGGCAAGGCAAGGATAACGGAAGGCACGGCAGCGCAAGGGGAAACAAGGCTAAGGCACGACAACGCAGGACTAGGCAATGCACGGCAAGGCAAGGAAAGGGTAACTCCAGGGAAGGCACGGTCAGGTGACGCAAGGATAAGGCACGAAAATGCAAGGCTAGGCAGTGCACGGTAAGGCAAGGAAAGAGTAACGGAAGGAAAGGAAGGCAAGGCAAATCCAGCCAGGGCAAGTGTAACAAAAGGCACGGCACGGCAAGGGGAAACAAGGCTAAGGCACGACAACGCACGGCTAGGCAATGCACGGCAAGGCAAGGAAAGGCTAACGCAAGGCAAGGCACGGTCAGGCGAGGCAAGGCTAATGCACGAAAACGCAAGGCTAGGCAATGCACGGAAGGTAAGCAAAGAGAAACGTAAGGCAAGGAAAGCTAGGGAAAGCAAGGCAAGGTAAGGGTAAGGAAGGAACGGCACGGCAAGGGGAAACCAGGCTAAGGCACTACAACGCACGGCTAGGCAATGCACGACAAGGCAAGGAAAGGGTAAAGCAAGGGAAGGCACGGTCAGACGAGGCAAGGCTAAGGCACGACAACGGAAGGCTAAGCAATGCACGGAAGGCAAGCAAAGAGTAACGGAAGGCAAGGAAGGCAAGGGAAAGCAAGGCAAGGCAAGGGTAACAGAAGGAACGGCTCGGCAAGGGGAAACAAGGCTAAGGGACGGCAACGCACGGCTAGGCAATGCACGGCCAGCCAAGGAAAGGGTAACGGAAGGCAAGGCACGGTCAGGCAAGGCAAGGCTAATGCACGACAACGCAAGGCTAGGCAGTGCACGGTAAGGCAAGGAAAGAGTAACGGAAGGAAAGGAAGGCAAGGCAAATCCAGGCAAGGCAAGTGTAACAAAAGGTACGGCAAAGCAAGGGGAAACAAGGCTAAGGCACGACAACGCACGGCTAGGCAATGCACGGCAAGGCAAGGAAAGGCTAACGCAAGGCAAGGCACGGTCAGGCGAGGCAAGGCTAAAGCACGACAACGCAAGGCTAGGCAATGCACGGAAGGCAAGCAAAGAGTAACGGGAGGCAAGGAATGCAAGGCAAAGCAAGGCAACGCAAGCACGGCTATGGCAAGGTGAAAAAAGGCGAAGGCACGACAACGCAAGGCTAGGCAATGCACGGAAGGCAAGCAAAGAGTAACGGAAGGCAAGGAAGGCAAGGCAAAGCAAGGCAACGCAAGCAAGCTATAGCAAGGTGAAACAAGGCTATGGCACGACAACGCACGGCTAGGCAATGCACGCAAGGCAAGGAAAGGGTAACGCAAGGAAAGGCACGGTGAGGAGAGGGAAGGTTAATGCACGACAACGCACGGCTAGGCAATGCACGGCAAGGCAAGGAAAGGGTAACGCAAGGCAAGGCACGGTCAGGCGAGGCAAGGCTAAGGAACGACAACGCAAGGCTAGGCAAGGCACGGAAAGGCAAGGAAAGGGTAACGCAAGGCACGGTCAGGCGAGGCAAGGCTAAGGAACGACAACGCAAGGCTAGACAATGCACGGAAGGCAAGCAAAGAGTAACGGAAGGCAAAGAATGTAAGGCAAAGCAAGGTAACGCAAGCAAGGCTATTGCAAGGTGAAAAAATGCTAAAGCACGACAACGCAAGGCTAGGCAATGCACGGAAGGCAAGCAAAGAGTAACGGAAGGCAAGGAAGGCAAGGGAAAGCAAGGCAAGGCAAGGGTAACAGAAGGAACGCCTCGGCAAGGGGAAACAAGGCTAAGGCACGGCAACGCACGGCTAGGCAATGCACGGCCAGCCAAGGAAAGGGTAACGCAAGGCAAGGCACGGTCAGGCAAGGCAAGGCTAATGTACGACAACGCAAGGCTAGGCAGTGCACGGTAAGGCAAGGAAAGAGTAACGGACCGAAAGGAAGGCAAGGCAAATCCAGGCAAAGCAAGTGTAACAAAAGGCACGGCACGGCAAGGGGAAACAAGGCTAAGGCACGACAACGCACTGCTAGACAATGCACGGAAGGCAAGCAACGAGTAACGGAAGGCAAGGAAGGCAAGGCAAACCAAGGCAACGCAAGCAAGTCTATAGCAAGGTGAAACAAGGCTATGACACGACAACGCACGGCTAGGCAATGCACGGCAAGGCAAGGAGAGGGTAACGCAAGGCAAGGCACGGTCAGGCGAGGCAAGGCTAAGGCACGACAACGCAAGGCTAGGGAATGCACGGAAGGCAAGGAAAGAGTAAAGGAAGGCAAGGAAGGCAAGGGATATCAAGGGAAGGCAAGGGTAACGGAAGGAACGGCACGGTAAGGGGAAACAAGGCTAAGGCACGACAACGCAGGGCTAGGCAATGCACGGCAAGGCAAGGTAAGGGTAACGCAAGGCAAGGCACTGTCAGGCGAGGCAAGGCTAAGGCACGACAACGCACGGCTAGGCTGTGCACGGCTAGGCAAGGAAAGAGTAACGGAAGGTAAGGAACGCAAGGGAAAGCAAGGCAAGGCAAGGGTAACGGAAGGCACGGCACGGCAAGGGGAAACAAGGCTAAGGCACGACAACGCACTGCTAGACAATGCACGGAAGGCAAGCAACGAGTAACGGAAGGCAAGGAAGGCAAGGCAAAGCAAGGCAACGCAAGCAAGTCTATAGCAAGGTGAAACAAGGCTATGGCACGACAACGCACGGCTAGGCAATGCACGGCAAGGCAAGGAAAGGCTAACGCAAGGCAAGGCACGGTGAGGCAAGGCAAGGCTAATGCACGACAACGCACGGCTAGGCAATGCACGGCAACGCAAGGAAAGGGTAACGCAAGGCAAGGCACGGTCAGGCGAGGCAAGGCTAAGGAACGACAACGCAAGGCTAGACAATGCACGGAAGGCAAGCAAAGAGTAACGGAAGGCAAGGAATGCAAGGCAAAGTAAGGCAACGCAAGCAAGGCTATGGCAAGGTGAAAAAAGGCTAAAGCACGACAAGGCAAGGCTATGCAATGCACGGAAGGCAAGCAAAGAGTAACGGAAGGCAGGGAAGTCAAGGGAAAGCAAGGCAAGGCAAGGGTAACGGAAGGAAAGGCACGGCAAGGGGAAACAAGGCTATGGCACGACAACGCACGGTTAGGCAATGCAAGGAAAGGCAAGGAAGAGGTAACGCAAGGCAAGGCACTGTCAGGCGAGGCAAGGCTAAGGCACGACAACGCAAGGCTAGGCAGTGCACGGTAAGGCAAGGAAAGAGTAACGGAAGGAAAGGAAGGCAAGGCAAATCCAGGCAAGGAAAGTGTAACAAAAGGCACGGCACGGCAAGGGGAAACAAGGCTAAGGCACGACAACGCACGGCTAGGCAATGCACGGCAAGGCAAGGAAAGGCTAACGCAAGGCAAGGCACGGTCAGGCGAGGCAAGGCTAAGGCACGACAACGCAAGGCTAGGCAATGCACGGAAGGCAAGCAAAGAGTAACGGAAGGCAAGGAAGGCAAGCGAAAGCAAGGGAAGGCAAGGGTAACGGAAGGAACGGCACGGCAAGGGGAAACAATGCTAAGGCACGACAACGCACGGCTAGGCAATGCACGTCAACGCAAGGAAAGGGTAACGCAAGGCAAGGAACTGTCAGGCGAGGTAAGGCTAAGGCACGACAACGCAAGGTTAGGCAATGCACGTAAGGGAAGCAAAGAGTAACGGAAGGCAAGGAAAGCAAACGAAAGCAAGGCAAGGTAAGGGTAAGGGAAGGAACGGCAGGGCAAGGGGAAACAAGGCTAAGGCACGACAACGCAGGGCTAGGTAATGCACGGCAAGGCAAGGAAAGGGTAACGCAAGGCAAGGCACGGTCAGGCGAGGCAAGGCTAAGGCACGACAACGCAAGGCTAGGGAATGCACGGAAGGCAAGGAAAGAGTAAAGGAAGGCAAGGAAGGCAAGGGATATCAAGGGAAGGCAAGGGTAACGGAAGGAACGGCACGGTAAGGGGAAACAAGGCTAAGGCACGACAACGCAGGGCTAGGCAATGCACGGCAAGGCAAGGTAAGGGTAACGCAAGGCAAGGCACTGTCAGGCGAGGCAAGGCTAAGGCACGACAACGCACGGCTAGGCTGTGCACGGCTAGGCAAGGAAAGAGTAACGGAAGGTAAGGAACGCAAGGGAAAGCAAGGCAAGGCAAGGGTAACGGAAGGCACGGCACCGCAAAGGGAAACAAGGCTAAGGCACGACAACGCACAGCTAGGGAATCCACGGATAGGGATTGAAAGGGTTACGCAAGGCAAGGCACGGTGAGGCAAGGCAAGGCTAATGCACGACAACGCACTTCTAGGCAATGCACGGCAAGGCAAGGAAAGGCTAACGCAAGGCAAGGCACGGTCAGGCGAGGCAAGGCTAAGGCACGACAACGCAAGGCTAGGCAATGCACGGAAGGCAAGCAAAGAGTAACGGAAGGCAAGGAAGGCAAAGCAAAGAAAGGCAACGCAAGCAAGGCTATAGCAAGGTGAAACAAAGCAAAGGCACGTCAACGCACGGCTAGGCAATGCACGGCAAGGCAAGGAAAGGGTAACGCAAGGCAAGGCACGGTCAGGCGACGCAAGGCTAAGGAACGACAACGCAAGGCTAGGCAATGCACGGAAGGCAAGCAAAGAGTAACGGAAGGCAAGGAATGCAAAGCAAAGCAAGGCAACGCAAGCAAGGCTATGGCAAGGTGAAAAAAGGCTAAAGCACGACAACGCAAGGCTACGAAATGCACGGAAGGCAAGCAAAGAGTAACGGAATGCAAGGAAGGCAAGGGAAAGCAAGCACGGCAAGGGTAACGGAAGGAAACGAACGGCAAGGGGAAACAAGGCTAAGGCACGACAACGCAGGACTAGGCAATGCACGGCAAGGCAATGAAAGGGTAACCCAAGGCAAGGCACTGTCAGGCGAGGGAAGGCTAATGCACGACAACGCAAGGCTAGGCAGTGCACGGCTAGGCAGGGAAAGAGTAACGGAAGGAAAGGAAGGCAAGGCAAAGCAAGGCAAGGCAAGTGTAACAAAAGGCACGGCACGGCAAGGGGAAACAAGGCGAAGGGACGGCAACGCACGGCTAGGCAATGCACGGCCAGGCAAGGAAAGGGTAAAGCAAGGCAAGGCACGGTGAGGCAAGGCAAGGCTAATGCACGACAATACAAGGCTAGGCAATGCACGGAAGGCAAGCAAAGAGTAACGGAAGGCAAGGAAAGCAAGGCAAAGCAAGGCAACGCAAGCAAGGCTATGGCAAGGTGAAAAAAGGCTAAGGCACGACAACGCAAGGCTAGGCAATGCACGGAAGGCAAGCAAAGAGTAACGGAAGGCAAGGAAAGCAAGGCAAAGCAAGGCAACGCAAGCAAGGCTATGGCAAGGTGAAAAAAGGCTAAGGCACGGCAACGCACGGCTAGGCAATGCACGGCCAGCCAAGGAAAGGGTAACGCAAGGCAAGGCACGGTCAGGCAAGGCAAGGCTAATGCACGACAACGCAAGGCTAGGCAGTGCAGGGTAAGGCAAGGAAAGAGTAACGGAATGAAAGTAAGGCAAGGCAAATCCAGGCAAGGCAAGTGTAACAAAAGGCACGGCACGGCAAGGGGAAACAAGGCTAAGGCACGACAACGCACTGCTAGACAATGCACGGAAGGCAAGCAACGAGTAACGGAAGGCAAGGAAGGCAAGGCAAAGCAAGGCAACGCAAGCAAGTCTATAGCAAGGTGAAACAAGGCTATGGCACGACAACGCACGGCTAGGCAATGCACGGCAAGGCAAGGAGAGGGTAACGCAAGGCAAGGCACGGTGAGGCAAGGCAAGGCTAATGCACGACAACGCACGGCTAGGCAATGCACGGCAACGCAAGGAAAGGGTAACGCAAGGCAAGGCACGGTCAGGCGAGGCAAGGCTAAGGAACGACAACGCAAGGCTAGACAATGCACGGAAGGCAAGCAAAGAGTAACGGAAGGCAAGGAATGCAAGGCAAAGTAAGGCAACGCAAGCAAGGCTATGGCAAGGTGAAAAAAGGCTAAAGCACGACAAGGCAAGGCTATGCAATGCACGGAAGGCAAGCAAAGAGTAACGGAAGGCAGGGAAGTCAAGGGAAAGCAAGGCAAGGCAAGGGTAAGGGAAGGAAAGGCACGGCAAGGGGAAACAAGGCTATGGCACGACAACGCACGGTTAGGCAATGCAAGGAAAGGCAAGGAAGAGGTAACGCAAGGCAAGGCACTGTCAGGCGAGGCAAGGCTAAGGCACGACAACGCAAGGCTAGGCAGTGCACGGTAAGGCAAGGAAAGAGTAACGGAAGGAAAG
Source organism: Macrotis lagotis (assembly GCF_037893015.1). Lineage (NCBI taxonomy): Eukaryota > Metazoa > Chordata > Mammalia > Peramelemorphia > Peramelidae > Macrotis > Macrotis lagotis. Next base: position 51,799 of record NW_027422484.1, on the reverse strand, counting down.
GAAGGCAAGGCAAATCCAGGCAAGGAAAGTGTAACAAAAGGCACGGCACGGCAAGGGGAAACAAGGCTAAGGCACGACAACGCACGGCTAGGCAATGCACGGCAAGGCAAGGAAAGGCTAACGCAAGGCAAGGCACGGTCAGGCGAGGCAAGGCTAAGGCACGACAACGCAAGGCTAGGCAATGCACGGAAGGCAAGCAAAGAGTAACGGAAGGCAAGGAAGGCAAGCGAAAGCAAGGGAAGGCAAGGGTAACGGAAGGAACGGCACGGCAAGGGGAAACAAGGCTAAGGCACGACAACGCACGGCTAGGCAATGCACGGCAAGGGAAGGAAAGGGTAACGCAAGGCCAGGCACGGTAAGGGGAAGCAAGGCTAAGGCACGACAACGCAGTGCTAGGCAATGCACGGCAAGGCAAAGAAAGGGTAACGGAAGGCAAGGCACTGTCAGGCGAGGCAAGGCTACTGCACGACAACGCAAGGCTAGGCAGTGCACGGCTAGGCAAGGAAAGAGTAACGGAAGGAAAGGTAGGGAAGGCAAAGCAAGGAAAGTCAAGGGTAACGGAAGGAACGGCACGGCAAGGGGAAACAATGCTAAGGCACGACAACGCACGGCTAGGCAATGCACGTCAACGCAAGGAAAGGGTAACGCAAGGCAAGGAACTGTCAGGCGAGGTAAGGCTAAGGCACGACAACGCAAGGTTAGGCAATGCACGTAAGGGAAGCAAAGAGTAACGGAAGGCAAGGAAAGCAAAGGAAAGCAAGGCAAGGTAAGGGTAAGGGAAGGAACGGCAGGGCAAGGGGAAACAAGGCTAAGGCACGACAACGCAGGGCTAGGAAATGCACGGCAAGGCAAGGAAAGGGTAACGCAAGGCAAGGCACGGTCAGGCGAGGCAAGGCTAAGGCACGACAACGCAAGGCTAGGGAATGCACGGAAGGCAAGGAAAGAGTAAAGGAAGGCAAGGAAGGCAAGGGATATCAAGGGAAGGCAAGGGTAACGGAAGGAACGGCACGGTAAGGGGAAACAAGGCTAAGGCACGACAACGCAGGGCTAGGCAATGCACGGCAAGGCAAGGTAAGGGTAACGCAAGGCAAGGCACTGTCAGGCGAGGCAAGGCTAAGGCACGACAACGCACGGCTAGGCTGTGCACGGCTAGGCAAGGAAAGAGTAACGGAAGGTAAGGAACGCAAGGGAAAGCAAGGCAAGGCAAGGGTAACGGAAGGCACGGCACCGCAAGGGGAAACAAGGCTAAGGCACGACAACGCACAGCTAGGGAATCCACGGATAGGGATTGAAAGGGTTACGCAAGGCAAGGCACGGTGAGGCAAGGCAAGGCTAATGCACGACAACGCACTTCTAGGCAATGCACGGCAAGGCAAGGAAAGGCTAACGCAAGGCAAGGCACGGTCAGGCGAGGCAAGGCTAAGGCACGACAACGCAAGGCTAGGCAATGCACGGAAGGCAAGCAAAGAGTAACGGAAGGCAAGGAAGGCAAGGGAAAGCAAGGCAAGGCAAGGGTAACGGAAGGAACTGCACGGCAAGGGGAAACAAGGCTAAGGCACGACAAAGCACGGCTAGGCGATGCACGGCAATGCAAGGAAAGGGTAACGCAAGGCAAGGCACGGTTGGTCAAGGCAAGGCTAATGCACGACAACGCACGGCTAGGCAATGCACGGCAAGGCAAGGAAAGAGTAACGGAAGGCAAGGAAGGCCAGGCAAAGCAAGGCAACGCAAGCAACGCTATGGCAAGGTGAAAAAAGGCTAAGGCACGACAACGCAAGGCTAGGCAATGCACGGAAGGGAAGCAAAGAGTAACGGAAGGCAAGGAAGGCAAGGCAAAACAAGGCAACGCAAGCAAGGCCATGGCAAAGTGAAACATGGCTAAGGCACGACAACGCAAGCCTAGGCAGTGCACGGCTAGGCAAGGACAGAGTAACGGAAGGCAAGGAAGGAAAGGGAAAGCAAGGCAAGGCAAGGATAACGGAAGGCACGGCAGCGCAAGGGGAAACAAGGCTAAGGCACGACAACGCAGGACTAGGCAATGCACGGCAAGGCAAGGAAAGGGTAACTCCAGGGAAGGCACGGTCAGGTGACGCAAGGATAAGGCACGAAAATGCAAGGCTAGGCAGTGCACGGTAAGGCAAGGAAAGAGTAACGGAAGGAAAGGAAGGCAAGGCAAATCCAGCCAGGGCAAGTGTAACAAAAGGCACGGCACGGCAAGGGGAAACAAGGCTAAGGCACGACAACGCACGGCTAGGCAATGCACGGCAAGGCAAGGAAAGGCTAACGCAAGGCAAGGCACGGTCAGGCGAGGCAAGGCTAATGCACGAAAACGCAAGGCTAGGCAATGCACGGAAGGTAAGCAAAGAGAAACGTAAGGCAAGGAAAGCTAGGGAAAGCAAGGCAAGGTAAGGGTAAGGAAGGAACGGCACGGCAAGGGGAAACCAGGCTAAGGCACTACAACGCACGGCTAGGCAATGCACGACAAGGCAAGGAAAGGGTAAAGCAAGGGAAGGCACGGTCAGACGAGGCAAGGCTAAGGCACGACAACGGAAGGCTAAGCAATGCACGGAAGGCAAGCAAAGAGTAACGGAAGGCAAGGAAGGCAAGGGAAAGCAAGGCAAGGCAAGGGTAACAGAAGGAACGGCTCGGCAAGGGGAAACAAGGCTAAGGGACGGCAACGCACGGCTAGGCAATGCACGGCCAGCCAAGGAAAGGGTAACGGAAGGCAAGGCACGGTCAGGCAAGGCAAGGCTAATGCACGACAACGCAAGGCTAGGCAGTGCACGGTAAGGCAAGGAAAGAGTAACGGAAGGAAAGGAAGGCAAGGCAAATCCAGGCAAGGCAAGTGTAACAAAAGGTACGGCAAAGCAAGGGGAAACAAGGCTAAGGCACGACAACGCACGGCTAGGCAATGCACGGCAAGGCAAGGAAAGGCTAACGCAAGGCAAGGCACGGTCAGGCGAGGCAAGGCTAAAGCACGACAACGCAAGGCTAGGCAATGCACGGAAGGCAAGCAAAGAGTAACGGGAGGCAAGGAATGCAAGGCAAAGCAAGGCAACGCAAGCACGGCTATGGCAAGGTGAAAAAAGGCGAAGGCACGACAACGCAAGGCTAGGCAATGCACGGAAGGCAAGCAAAGAGTAACGGAAGGCAAGGAAGGCAAGGCAAAGCAAGGCAACGCAAGCAAGCTATAGCAAGGTGAAACAAGGCTATGGCACGACAACGCACGGCTAGGCAATGCACGCAAGGCAAGGAAAGGGTAACGCAAGGAAAGGCACGGTGAGGAGAGGGAAGGTTAATGCACGACAACGCACGGCTAGGCAATGCACGGCAAGGCAAGGAAAGGGTAACGCAAGGCAAGGCACGGTCAGGCGAGGCAAGGCTAAGGAACGACAACGCAAGGCTAGGCAATGCACGGCAAGGCAAGGAAAGGGTAACGCAAGGCAAGGCACGGTCAGGCGAGGCAAGGCTAAGGAACGACAACGCAAGGCTAGACAATGCACGGAAGGCAAGCAAAGAGTAACGGAAGGCAAAGAATGTAAGGCAAAGCAAGGTAACGCAAGCAAGGCTATTGCAAGGTGAAAAAATGCTAAAGCACGACAACGCAAGGCTAGGCAATGCACGGAAGGCAAGCAAAGAGTAACGGAAGGCAAGGAAGGCAAGGGAAAGCAAGGCAAGGCAAGGGTAACAGAAGGAACGCCTCGGCAAGGGGAAACAAGGCTAAGGCACGGCAACGCACGGCTAGGCAATGCACGGCCAGCCAAGGAAAGGGTAACGCAAGGCAAGGCACGGTCAGGCAAGGCAAGGCTAATGTACGACAACGCAAGGCTAGGCAGTGCACGGTAAGGCAAGGAAAGAGTAACGGACCGAAAGGAAGGCAAGGCAAATCCAGGCAAAGCAAGTGTAACAAAAGGCACGGCACGGCAAGGGGAAACAAGGCTAAGGCACGACAACGCACTGCTAGACAATGCACGGAAGGCAAGCAACGAGTAACGGAAGGCAAGGAAGGCAAGGCAAACCAAGGCAACGCAAGCAAGTCTATAGCAAGGTGAAACAAGGCTATGACACGACAACGCACGGCTAGGCAATGCACGGCAAGGCAAGGAGAGGGTAACGCAAGGCAAGGCACGGTCAGGCGAGGCAAGGCTAAGGCACGACAACGCAAGGCTAGGGAATGCACGGAAGGCAAGGAAAGAGTAAAGGAAGGCAAGGAAGGCAAGGGATATCAAGGGAAGGCAAGGGTAACGGAAGGAACGGCACGGTAAGGGGAAACAAGGCTAAGGCACGACAACGCAGGGCTAGGCAATGCACGGCAAGGCAAGGTAAGGGTAACGCAAGGCAAGGCACTGTCAGGCGAGGCAAGGCTAAGGCACGACAACGCACGGCTAGGCTGTGCACGGCTAGGCAAGGAAAGAGTAACGGAAGGTAAGGAACGCAAGGGAAAGCAAGGCAAGGCAAGGGTAACGGAAGGCACGGCACGGCAAGGGGAAACAAGGCTAAGGCACGACAACGCACTGCTAGACAATGCACGGAAGGCAAGCAACGAGTAACGGAAGGCAAGGAAGGCAAGGCAAAGCAAGGCAACGCAAGCAAGTCTATAGCAAGGTGAAACAAGGCTATGGCACGACAACGCACGGCTAGGCAATGCACGGCAAGGCAAGGAAAGGCTAACGCAAGGCAAGGCACGGTGAGGCAAGGCAAGGCTAATGCACGACAACGCACGGCTAGGCAATGCACGGCAACGCAAGGAAAGGGTAACGCAAGGCAAGGCACGGTCAGGCGAGGCAAGGCTAAGGAACGACAACGCAAGGCTAGACAATGCACGGAAGGCAAGCAAAGAGTAACGGAAGGCAAGGAATGCAAGGCAAAGTAAGGCAACGCAAGCAAGGCTATGGCAAGGTGAAAAAAGGCTAAAGCACGACAAGGCAAGGCTATGCAATGCACGGAAGGCAAGCAAAGAGTAACGGAAGGCAGGGAAGTCAAGGGAAAGCAAGGCAAGGCAAGGGTAACGGAAGGAAAGGCACGGCAAGGGGAAACAAGGCTATGGCACGACAACGCACGGTTAGGCAATGCAAGGAAAGGCAAGGAAGAGGTAACGCAAGGCAAGGCACTGTCAGGCGAGGCAAGGCTAAGGCACGACAACGCAAGGCTAGGCAGTGCACGGTAAGGCAAGGAAAGAGTAACGGAAGGAAAGGAAGGCAAGGCAAATCCAGGCAAGGAAAGTGTAACAAAAGGCACGGCACGGCAAGGGGAAACAAGGCTAAGGCACGACAACGCACGGCTAGGCAATGCACGGCAAGGCAAGGAAAGGCTAACGCAAGGCAAGGCACGGTCAGGCGAGGCAAGGCTAAGGCACGACAACGCAAGGCTAGGCAATGCACGGAAGGCAAGCAAAGAGTAACGGAAGGCAAGGAAGGCAAGCGAAAGCAAGGGAAGGCAAGGGTAACGGAAGGAACGGCACGGCAAGGGGAAACAATGCTAAGGCACGACAACGCACGGCTAGGCAATGCACGTCAACGCAAGGAAAGGGTAACGCAAGGCAAGGAACTGTCAGGCGAGGTAAGGCTAAGGCACGACAACGCAAGGTTAGGCAATGCACGTAAGGGAAGCAAAGAGTAACGGAAGGCAAGGAAAGCAAACGAAAGCAAGGCAAGGTAAGGGTAAGGGAAGGAACGGCAGGGCAAGGGGAAACAAGGCTAAGGCACGACAACGCAGGGCTAGGTAATGCACGGCAAGGCAAGGAAAGGGTAACGCAAGGCAAGGCACGGTCAGGCGAGGCAAGGCTAAGGCACGACAACGCAAGGCTAGGGAATGCACGGAAGGCAAGGAAAGAGTAAAGGAAGGCAAGGAAGGCAAGGGATATCAAGGGAAGGCAAGGGTAACGGAAGGAACGGCACGGTAAGGGGAAACAAGGCTAAGGCACGACAACGCAGGGCTAGGCAATGCACGGCAAGGCAAGGTAAGGGTAACGCAAGGCAAGGCACTGTCAGGCGAGGCAAGGCTAAGGCACGACAACGCACGGCTAGGCTGTGCACGGCTAGGCAAGGAAAGAGTAACGGAAGGTAAGGAACGCAAGGGAAAGCAAGGCAAGGCAAGGGTAACGGAAGGCACGGCACCGCAAAGGGAAACAAGGCTAAGGCACGACAACGCACAGCTAGGGAATCCACGGATAGGGATTGAAAGGGTTACGCAAGGCAAGGCACGGTGAGGCAAGGCAAGGCTAATGCACGACAACGCACTTCTAGGCAATGCACGGCAAGGCAAGGAAAGGCTAACGCAAGGCAAGGCACGGTCAGGCGAGGCAAGGCTAAGGCACGACAACGCAAGGCTAGGCAATGCACGGAAGGCAAGCAAAGAGTAACGGAAGGCAAGGAAGGCAAAGCAAAGAAAGGCAACGCAAGCAAGGCTATAGCAAGGTGAAACAAAGCTAAGGCACGTCAACGCACGGCTAGGCAATGCACGGCAAGGCAAGGAAAGGGTAACGCAAGGCAAGGCACGGTCAGGCGACGCAAGGCTAAGGAACGACAACGCAAGGCTAGGCAATGCACGGACGGCAAGCAAAGAGTAACGGAAGGCAAGGAATGCAAAGCAAAGCAAGGCAACGCAAGCAAGGCTATGGCAAGGTGAAAAAAGGCTAAAGCACGACAACGCAAGGCTACGAAATGCACGGAAGGCAAGCAAAGAGTAACGGAATGCAAGGAAGGCAAGGGAAAGCAAGCACGGCAAGGGTAACGGAAGGAAACGAACGGCAAGGGGAAACAAGGCTAAGGCACGACAACGCAGGACTAGGCAATGCACGGCAAGGCAATGAAAGGGTAACCCAAGGCAAGGCACTGTCAGGCGAGGGAAGGCTAATGCACGACAACGCAAGGCTAGGCAGTGCACGGCTAGGCAGGGAAAGAGTAACGGAAGGAAAGGAAGGCAAGGCAAAGCAAGGCAAGGCAAGTGTAACAAAAGGCACGGCACGGCAAGGGGAAACAAGGCGAAGGGACGGCAACGCACGGCTAGGCAATGCACGGCCAGGCAAGGAAAGGGTAAAGCAAGGCAAGGCACGGTGAGGCAAGGCAAGGCTAATGCACGACAATACAAGGCTAGGCAATGCACGGAAGGCAAGCAAAGAGTAACGGAAGGCAAGGAAAGCAAGGCAAAGCAAGGCAACGCAATCAAGACTATGGCAAGGTGAAAAAAGGCTAAGGCACGACAACGCAAGGCTAGGCAATGCACGGAAGGCAAGCAAAGAGTAAAGGAAGGCAAGGAAGGCAAGGAAAAGAAAGGCAACGCAAGCAAGGCTATAGCAAGGTGAAACAAAGCTAAGGCACGACAACGCACGGCTAGGCAATGCACGGCAAGGCAAGGAAAGGGTAACGCAAGGCAAGGCACGGTGAGGCAAGGCAAGGCTAATGCACGACAACGCACGGCTAGGCAATGCACGGCAAGGCAAGGAAAGGCTAACGCAAGGCAAGGCACGGTGAGGCAAGGCAAGGCTAATGCACGACAACGCACGGCTAGGCAATGCACGGCAAGGCAAGGAAAGGCTAACGCAAGGCAAGGCACGGTCAGGCGAGGCAAGGCTAAGGCACGACAACGCAAGGCTAGGCAATGCACGGAAGGCAAGCAAAGAGTAACGGAATGCAAGGAAGGCAAGGGAAAGCAAGCACGGCAAGGGTAACGGAAGGAAACGAACGGCAAGGGGAAACAAGGCTAAGGCACGACAACGCAGGACTAGGCAATGCACGGCAAGGCAATGAAAGGGTAACCCAAGGCAAGGCACTGTCAGGCGAGGGAAGGCTAATGCACGACAACGCAAGGCTAGGCAGTGCACGGCTAGGCAGGGAAAGAGTAACGGAAGGAAAGGAAGGCAAGGCAAAGCAAGGCAAGGCAAGTGTAACAAAAGGCACGGCACGGCAAGGGGAAACAAGGCGAAGGGACGGCAATGCACGGCTAGGCAATGCACGGCCAGGCAAGGAAAGGGTAAAGCAAGGCAAGGCACGGTGAGGCAAGGCAAGGCTAATGCACGACAATACAAGGCTAGGCAATGCACGGAAGGCAAGCAAAGAGTAACGGAAGGCAAGGAAAGCAAGGCAAAGCAAGGCAACGCAAGCAAGGCTATGGCAAGGTGAAAAAAGGCTAAGGCACGACAACGCAAGGCTAGGCAATGCACGGAAGGCAAGCAAAGAGTAAAGGAAGGCAAGGAAGGCAAGGAAAAGAAAGGCAACGCAAGCAAGGCTATAGCAAGGTGAAACAAAGCTAAGGCACGACAACGCACGGCTAGGCAATGCACGGCAAGGCAAGGAAAGGGTAACGCAAGGCAAGGCACGGTGAGGCAAGGCAAGGCTAATGCACGACAACGCAGGGCTAGGCAATGCACCGCAAGTCAAGGAAAGGGTAACGCAAGGGAAGGCACGGTCAGACGAGGCAAGGCTAAGGCACGACAACGCAAGGCTAGGCAATGCACGGAAGGCAAGCAAAGAGTAACGGAATGCAAGGAAGGCAAGGGAAAGCAAGCACGGCAAGGGTAACGGAAGGAAACGAACGGCAAGGGGAAACAAGGCTAAGGCACGACAACGCACGGCTAGGCAATGCACGGCAAGGCAAGGAAAGGGTAACGCAAGGCAAGGCACGGTGAGGCAAGGCAAGGCTAATGCAAGACAACGCACGGCTAGGCAATGCACGGCAACGCAAGGAAACGGTAACGCAAGGCAAGGGAACTGTCAGGCGAGGCAAGGCTAAGGCACGACAACGCAAGGCTAGGCAATGCACGGAAGGTAAGCAAAGAGAAACGTAAGGCAAGGAAAGCAAGGGAAAGCAAGGCAAGGTAAGGGTAAGGGAAGGAACGGCACGGCAAGGGGAAACCAGGCTAAGGCACGACAACGCACGGCTAGGCAATGCACGGCAAGGCAGGAAAGGGTAACGCAAGGGAAGGCACGGTCAGACGAGGCAAGGCTAAGGCACGACAACGCAAGGCTAGGCAATGCACGGAAGGCAAGCAAAGAGTAACGGAAGGCAAGGAAGGCAAGGGAAAGCAAGGCAAGGCAAGGGTAACAGAAGGAACGGCCCGGCAAGGGGAAACAAGGCTAAGGGACGGCAACGCACGGCTAGGCAATGCACGGCCAGCCAAGGAAACGGTAACGCAAGGCAAGGCACGGTCAGGCAAGGTAAGGCTAATGCACGACAATGCAAGGCTAGGCAGTGCACGGTAAGGCAAGGAAAGAGTAACGGAAGGAAAGGAAGGCAAGGCAAATCCAGGCAAGGCAAGTTTAACAAAAGGCACGGCACGGCAAGGGGAAACAAAGCTAAGGCACGACAACGCACGGCTAGGCAATGCACGGCAAGGCAAGGAAAGGCTAACGCAAGGCAAGGCACGGTGAGGCAAGGCAAGGCTAATGCACGACAATGCACGGCTAGGCAATGCACGGCAAGGCAAGGAAAGGCTAACGCAAGGCAAGGCACGGTCAGGCGAGGCAAGGCTAAGGCACGACAACGCAAGGCTTGGCAATGCACGGAAGGCAATCAAAGAGTAACGGAAGGCAAGGAAGGCAAGGGAAAGCAAGGCAAGGCAAGGGTAACGGAAGGAACGGCACGGCAAGGGGAAACAAGGCTAAGGCACGACAACGCAGGACTAGGCAATGCACGGCAAGACAAGGAAAGGGTAACGCAAGGCAAGGCACTGTCAGGCGAGGGAAGGCTAATGCACGACAACGCAAGGCTAGGCAGTGCACGGCTAGGCAGGGAAAGAGTAACGGTAGGAAAGGAAGGCAAGGTAAAGCAAGGCAAGGCAAGTGTAACAAAAGGGACGGCACGGCAAGGGGAAACAAGGCGAAGGGACGGCAACGCACGGCTAGGCAATGCACGGCCAGGCAAGGAAAGTTTAACGCAAGGCAAGGCACAGTGAGGCAAGGCAAGGCTAATGCACGACAATACAATGCTAGGCAATGCACGGAAGGCAAGCAAAGAGTAACGGAAGGCAAGGAATGCAAAGCAAAGCAAGGCAACGCAAGCAAGGCTATGGCAAGTTGAAAAAAGGCTAAAGGCCGACAACGCAAGGCTACGAAATGCACGGAAGGCAAGGAAAGAGTAACGGAAGGCAAGGAAGGCAAGGGAAAGCAAGGCAAGGCAAGTGGAATGGAAGGAAAGGCACGGCAAGGGGAAACAAGGCTAAGGCACGACAACGCACGGCTAGGCAATGAACGGCAAGGCAAGGAAAGGGTAACGCAAGGCAAGGCACGGTGAGGCAAGGCAAGGCTAATGCACGACAACGCAGGGGTAGGCAATGCACGGCAAGGCAAGGAAAGGGTAACGCAAGGGAAGGCACGGTCAGACGAGGCAAGGCTAAGGCACGACAACGCAAGACTAGGCAATGCACGGAAGGCAAGCAAAGAGGAACGGAAGTCAAGGAAGGCATGGGAAAGCAAGGCAAGGCAAGGGTAACGGAAGGAAACGCACGGCAAGGGGAAACAAGGCTAATGCACGACAACGCACGGCTAGGCAATGCACGGCAAGGCAAGGAAAGGGTAACGCAAGGGAAGGCACGGTCAGACGAGGCAAGGCTAAGGCACGACAACGCAAGGCTAGGCAATGCACGGAAGGCAAGCAAAGAGGAACGGAAGTCAAGGAAGGCAAGGGAAAGCAAGGCAAGGCAAGGGTAACAGAAGGAACGACTCGGCAAGGGGAAACAAGGCTAAGGGACGGCAACGCATGGCTAGGCAATGCACGGCCAGCCAAGGAAAGGGTAACGCAATGCAAGGCACGGTCAGGCAAGGCAAGGCTAATGCACGACAACGCAAGGCTAGGCAGTGCACGGTAAGGCAAGGAAAGAGTAACGGAAGGAAAGGAAGGCAAGGCAAATCCAGGCAAGGGGAAACAAGGCTAAGGCACGACAACGCACGGCTAGGCAATGCACGGCAAGGCAAGGAAAGGGTAACGCAAGGCAAGGCACGGTGAGGAAAGGCAAGGCAAGTGTAACAAAAGGCACGGCACGGCAAGGGGAAACAAGGCTAAGGCACGACAACGCACGGCTAGGCAATGCACGGCAAGGCAAGGAAAGGCTAACGCAAGGCAAGGCACGGTGAGGAAAGGCAAGGCTAATGCACGACAACGCACGGCTAGGCAATGCACCGCAAGGCAAGGAAAGGGTAACGCAAGGGAAGGCACGGTCAGACGAGGCAAGGCTAAGGCACGACAACGCAAGGCTAGGCAATGCACGGAAGGCAAGCAAAGAGTAACGGAATGCAAGGAAGGCAAGGGAAAGCAAGCACGGCAAGGGTAACGGAAGGAAACGAACGGCAAGGGGAAACAAGGCTAAGGCACGACAACGCAGGACTAGGCAATGCACGGCAAGGCAATGAAAGGGTAACCCAAGGCAAGGCACTGTCAGGCGAGGGAAGGCTAATGCACGACAACGCAAGGCTAGGCAGTGCACGGCTAGGCAGGGAAAGAGTAACGGAAGGAAAGGAAGGCAAGGCAAAGCAAGGCAAGGCAAGTGTAACAAAAGGCACGGCACGGCAAGGGGAAACAAGGCGAAGGGACGGCAACGCACGGCTAGGCAATGCACGGCCAGGCAAGGAAAGGGTAAAGCAAGGCAAGGCACGGTGAGGCAAGGCAAGGCTAATGCACGACAATACAAGGCTAGGCAATGCACGGAAGGCAAGCAAAGAGTAACGGAAGGCAAGGAAAGCAAGGCAAAGCAAGGCAACGCAAGCAAGGCTATGGCAAGGTGAAAAAAGGCTAAGGCACGACAACGCAAGGCTAGGCAATGCACGGAAGGCAAGCAAAGAGTAACGGAAGGCAAGGAAAGCAAGGCAAAGCAAGGCAACGCAAGCAAGGCTATGGCAAGGTGAAAAAAGGCTAAGGCACGACAACGCAAGGCTAGGCAATGCACGGAAGGCAAGCAAAGAGTAAAGGAAGGCAAAGAAGGCAAGGAAAAGAAAGGCAACGCAAGCAAGGCTATAGCAAGGTGAAACAGAGCTAAGGCACGACAACGCACGGCTAGGCAATGCACGGCAAGGCAAGGAAACGTAACGCAAGGCAAGGCACGGTGAGGCAAGGCAAGGCTAATGCACGACAACGCAGGGCTAGGCAATGCACCGCAAGGCAAGGAAAGGGTAACGCAAGGGAAGGCACGGTCAGACGAGGCAAGGCTAAGGCACGACAACGCAAGGCTAGGCAATGCACGGAAGGCAAGCAAAGAGTAACGGAATGCAAGGAAGGCAAGGGAAAGCAAGCACGGCAAGGGTAACGGAAGGAAACGAACGGCAAGGGGAAACAAGGCTAAGGCACGACAACGCAGGACTAGGCAATGCACGGCAAGGCAATGAAAGGGTAACCCAAGGCAAGGCACTGTCAGGCGAGGGAAGGCTAATGCACGACAACGCAAGGCTAGGCAGTGCACGGCTAGGCAGGGAAAGAGTAACGGAAGGAAAGGAAGGCAAGGCAAAGCAAGGCAAGGCAAGTGTAACAAAAGGCACGGCACGGCAAGGGGAAACAAGGCGAAGGGACGGCAATGCACGGCTAGGCAATGCACGGCCAGGCAAGGAAAGGGTAAAGCAAGGCAAGGCACGGTGAGGCAAGGCAAGGCTAATGCACGACAATACAAGGCTAGGCAATGCACGGAAGGCAAGCAAAGAGTAACGGAAGGCAAGGAAAGCAAGGCAAAGCAAGGCAACGCAAGCAAGGCTATGGCAAGGTGAAAAAAGGCTAAGGCACGACAACGCAAGGCTAGGCAATGCACGGAAGGCAAGCAAAGAGTAAAGGAAGGCAAGGAAGGCAAGGAAAAGAAAGGCAACGCAAGCAAGGCTATAGCAAGGTGAAACAAAGCTAAGGCACGACAACGCACGGCTAGGCAATGCACGGCAAGGCAAGGAAAGGGTAACGCAAGGCAAGGCACGGTGAGGCAAGGCAAGGCTAATGCACGACAACGCAGGGCTAGGCAATGCACCGCAAGTCAAGGAAAGGGTAACGCAAGGGAAGGCACGGTCAGACGAGGCAAGGCTAAGGCACGACAACGCAAGGCTAGGCAATGCACGGAAGGCAAGCAAAGAGTAACGGAATGCAAGGAAGGCAAGGGAAAGCAAGCACGGCAAGGGTAACGGAAGGAAACGAACGGCAAGGGGAAACAAGGCTAAGGCACGACAACGCACGGCTAGGCAATGCACGGCAAGGCAAGGAAAGGGTAACGCAAGGCAAGGCACGGTGAGGCAAGGCAAGGCTAATGCAAGACAACGCACGGCTGGGCAATGCACGGCAACGCAAGGAAACGGTAACGCAAGGCAAGGGAACTGTCAGGCAAGGCAAGGCTAAGGCACGACAACGCAAGGCTAGGCAATGCACGGAAGGTAAGCAAAGAGAAACGTAAGGCAAGGAAAGCAAGGGAAAGCAAGGCAAGGTAAGGGTAAGGGAAGGAACGGCACGGCAAGGGGAAACCAGGCTAAGGCACGACAACGCACGGCTAGGCAATGCACGGCAAGGCAGGAAAGGGTAACGCAAGGGAAGGCACGGTCAGACGAGGCAAGGCTAAGGCACGACAACGCAAGGCTAGGCAATGCACGGAAGGCAAGCAAAGAGTAACGGAAGGCAAGGAAGGCAAGGGAAAGCAAGGCAAGGCAAGGGTAACAGAAGGAACGGCCCGGCAAGGGGAAACAAGGCTAAGGGACGGCAACGCACGGCTAGGCAATGCACGGCCAGCCAAGGAAACGGTAACGCAAGGCAAGGCACGGTCAGGCAAGGTAAGGCTAATGCACGACAATGCAAGGCTAGGCAGTGCACGGTAAGGCAAGGAAAGAGTAACGGAAGGAAAGGAAGGCAAGGCAAATCCAGGCAAGGCAAGTTTAACAAAAGGCACGGCACGGCAAGGGGAAACAAAGCTAAGGCACGACAACGCACGGCTAGGCAATGCACGGCAAGGCAAGGAAAGGCTAACGCAAGGCAAGGTACGGTGAGGCAAGGCAAGGCTAATGCACGACAATGCACGGCTAGGCAATGCACGGCAAGGCAAGGAAAGGCTAACGCAAGGCAAGGCACGGTCAGGCGAGGCAAGGCTAAGGCACGACAACGCAAGGCTTGGCAATGCACGGAAGGCAATCAAAGAGTAACGGAAGGCAAGGAAGGCAAGGGAAAGCAAGGCAAGGCAAGGGTAACGGAAGGAACGGCACGGCAAGGGGAAACAAGGCTAAGGCACGACAACGCAGGACTAGGCAATGCACGGCAAGACAAGGAAAGGGTAACGCAAGGCAAGGCACTGTCAGGCGAGGGAAGGCTAATGCACGACAACGCAAGGCTAGGCAGTGCACGGCTAGGCAGGGAAAGAGTAACGGTAGGAAAGGAAGGCAAGGTAAAGCAAGGCAAGGCAAGTGTAACAAAAGGGACGGCACGGCAAGGGGAAACAAGGCGAAGGGACGGCAACGCACGGCTAGGCAATGCACGGCCAGGCAAGGAAAGTTTAACGCAAGGCAAGGCACAGTGAGGCAAGGCAAGGCTAATGCACGACAATACAATGCTAGGCAATGCACGGAAGGCAAGCAAAGAGTAACGGAAGGCAAGGAATGCAAAGCAAAGCAAGGCAACGCAAGCAAGGCTATGGCAAGTTGAAAAAAGGCTAAAGGCCGACAACGCAAGGCTACGAAATGCACGGAAGGCAAGGAAAGAGTAACGGAAGGCAAGGAAGGCAAGGGAAAGCAAGGCAAGGCAAGTGGAATGGAAGGAAAGGCACGGCAAGGGGAAACAAGGCTAAGGCACGACAACGCACGGCTAGGCAATGAACGGCAAGGCAAGGAAAGGGTAACGCAAGGCAAGGCACGGTGAGGCAAGGCAAGGCTAATGCACGACAACGCAGGGGTAGGCAATGCACGGCAAGGCAAGGAAAGGGTAACGCAAGGGAAGGCACGGTCAGACGAGGCAAGGCTAAGGCACGACAACGCAAGACTAGGCAATGCACGGAAGGCAAGCAAAGAGGAACGGAAGTCAAGGAAGGCATGGGAAAGCAAGGCAAGGCAAGGGTAACGGAAGGAAACGCACGGCAAGGGGAAACAAGGCTAATGCACGACAACGCACGGCTAGGCAATGCACGGCAAGGCAAGGAAAGGGTAACGCAAGGGAAGGCACGGTCAGACGAGGCAAGGCTAAGGCACGACAACGCAAGGCTAGGCAATGCACGGAAGGCAAGCAAAGAGGAACGGAAGTCAAGGAAGGCAAGGGAAAGCAAGGCAAGGCAAGGGTAACAGAAGGAACGACTCGGCAAGGGGAAACAAGGCTAAGGGACGGCAACGCATGGCTAGGCAATGCACGGCCAGCCAAGGAAAGGGTAACGCAATGCAAGGCACGGTCAGGCAAGGCAAGGCTAATGAACGACAACGCAAGGCTAGGCAGTTCACGGTAAGGCAAGGAAAGAGTAACGGAAGGAAAGGAAGGCAAGGCAAATCCAGGCAAGGCAAGTGTAACAAAAGGCACGGAACGGCAAGGGGAAACAAGGCTAAGGCACGACAACGCACGGCTAGGCAATGCACGGCAAGGCAAGGAAAGGCTAACGCAAGGCAAGGCACGGTGAGGAAAGGCAAGGCTAATGCACGACAACGCACGGCTAGGCAATGCACGGCAAGGCAAGGAAAGGCTAACGCAAGGCAAGGCACGGTCAGGCGAGGCAACGCTAAGGCACGACAACGCAAGGCTAGGCAATGCACGGAAGGCAATCAAAGAGTAACGGAAGGCAAGGAAGGCAAGGGAAAGCAAGGCAAGGCAAGGCCAACCGAAGGAACGGCACGGCAAGGGGAAACAAGGCTAAGGCACGACAACGCAGGACTAGGCAATGCACGGCAAGGCAATGAAAGGGTAACCCAAGGCAAGGCACTGTCAGGCGAGGGAAGGCTAATGCACGACAACGCAAGGCTAGGCAGTGCACGGCTAGGCAGGGAAAGAGTAACGGAAGGAAAGGAAGGCAAGGCAAAGCAAGGCAAGGCAAGTGTAACAAAAGGCACGGCACGGCAAGGGGAAACAAGGCGAAGGGACGGCAACGCACGGCTAGGCAATGCACGGCCAGGCAAGGAAAGGGTAAAGCAAGGCAAGGCACGGTGAGGCAAGGCAAGGCTAATGCACGACAATACAAGGCTAGGCAATGCACTGAAGGCAAGCAAAGAGTAACGGAAGGCAAGGAAAGCAAGGCAAAGCAAGGCAACGCAAGCAAGGCTATGGCAAGGTGAAAAAAGGCTAAGGCACGACAACGCAAGGCTAGGCAATGCACGGAAGGCAAGCAAAGAGTAAAGGAAGGCAAGGAAGGCAAGGAAAAGAAAGGCAACGCAAGCAAGGCTATAGCAAGGTGAAACAAAGCTAAGGCACGACAACGTACGGCTAGGCAATGCACGGCAAGGCAAGGAAACGTCAACGCAAGGCAAGGCACGCTCAGGCAAGGCAAGGCTAATGCACGACAACGCAGGGCTAGGCAATGCACCGCAAGGCAAGGAAAGGGTAACGCAAGGGAAGGCACGGTCAGACGAGGCAAGGCTAAGGCACGACAACGCAAGGCTAGGCAATGCACGGAAGGCAAGCAAAGAGTAACGGAATGCAAGGAAGGCAAGGGAAAGCAAGCACGGCAAGGGTAACGGAAGGAAACGAACGGCAAGGGGAAACAAGGCTAAGGCACGACAACGCAGGACTAGGCAATGCACGGCAAGGCAATGAAAGGGTAACCCAAGGCAAGGCACTGTCAGGCGAGGGAAGGCTAATGCACGACAACGCAAGGCTAGGCAGTGCACGGCTAGGCAGGGAAAGAGTAACGGAAGGAAAGGAAGGCAAGGCAAAGCAAGGCAAGGCAAGTGTAACAAAAGGCACGGCACGGCAAGGGGAAACAAGGCGAAGGGACGGCAACGCACGGCTAGGCAATGCACGGCCAGGCAAGGAAAGGGTAAAGCAAGGCAAGGCACGGTGAGGCAAGGCAAGGCTAATGCACGACAATACAAGGCTAGGCAATGCACGGAAGGCAAGCAAAGAGTAACGGAAGGCAAGGAAAGCAAGGCAAAGCAAGGCAACGCAAGCAAGGCTATGGCAAGGTGAAAAAAGGCTAAGGCACGACAACGCAAGGCTAGGCAATGCACGGAAGGCAAGCAAAGAGTAAAGGAAGGCAAGGAAGGCAAGGAAAAGAAAGGCAACGCAAGCAAGGCTATAGCAAGGTGAAACAAAGCTAAGGCACGACAACGCACGGCTAGGCAATGCACGGCAAGGCAAGGAAAGGGTAACGCAAGGCAAGGCACGGTGAGGCAAGGCAAGGCTAATGCACGACAACGCAGGGCTAGGCAATGCACCGCAAGGCAAGGAAAGGGTAACGCAAGGGAAGGCACGGTCAGACGAGGCAAGGCTAAGGCACGACAACGCAAGGCTAGGCAATGCACGGAAGGCAAGCAAAGAGTAACGGAATGCAAGGAAGGCAAGGGAAAGCAAGCACGGCAAGGGTAACGGAAGGAAACGAACGGCAAGCGGAAACAAGGCTAAGGCACGACAACGCACGGCTAGGCAATGCACGGCAAGGCAAGGAAAGGGTAACGCAAGGCAAGGCACGGTGAGGCAAGGCAAGGCTAATGCAAGACAACGCACGGCTAGGCAATGCACGGCAAGGCAAGGAAAGGGGAACGCAAGGGAAGGCACGGTCCGACGAGGCAAGGCTAAGGCACGACAACGCAAGGCTAGGCAATGCACGGAAGGCAAGGAAAGAGTAACGGAAGGCAAGGAAGACAAGGGAAAGCAAGGGAAGGCAAGGGTAACAGAAGGAACGGCTCGGCAAGGGCAAACAAGGCTAAGGCACGGCAACGCACGGCTAGGCAATGCACGGCCAGCCAAGGAAAGGGTAACGCAAGGCAAGGCACGGTCAGGCAAGGCAAGGTTAATGCACGACAACGCAAGGCTAGGCAGTACAACACGACGATAAGGCAAGGAAAGAGTAACGGAAGGAAAGTAAGGCAAGGCAAATCCAGGCAAGGCAAGTGTAACAAAAGGCACGGCACGGCAAGGGGAAACAAGGCTAAGGCACGACAACGCACGGCTAGGCAATGCACGGCAAGGCAAGGAAAGGCTAACGCAAGGCAAGGCACGGTCAGGCGAGGCAAGGCTAAAGCACGACAACGCAAGGCTAGGCAATGCACGGAAGGTAAGCAAAGAGTAACGGATGGCAAGCAAGGCCAGGGAAAGCAAGGCAAGGCAAGGGTAACGGAAGGAACGGCACGGCAAGGGGAAACAAGGCTAAGGCACGACAACGCACGGCTAGGCAATGCACGGCAACGCAAGGAAAGGGTAACGCAAGGCAAGGAACTGTCAGGCGAGGTAAGGCTAAGGCACGAAAACGCAAGGCTAGGCAATGCACGGAAGGTAAGCAAAGAGAAACGAAAGGCAAGGAAAGCAAGGGAAAGCAAGGCAAGGTAAGGGTAAGGGAAGGAACGGCACGGCAAGGGGAAACCAGGCTAAGGCACGACAACGCACGGCTAGGCAATGCACGGCAAGGCAGGAAAGGGTAACACAAGGGAAGGCACGGTCAGACGAGGCAAGGCTAAGGCATGACAACGCAAGGCTAGGCAATGCACGGAAGGCAAGCAAAGAGTAACGGAAGGCAAGGAAGGCAAGGGAAAGCAAGGTAAGGCAAGGGTAACAGAAGGAACGGCTCGGCAAGGGGAAACAAGGCTAAGGGACGGCAACGCACGGCTAGGCAATGCACGGCCAGCCAAGGAAAGGGTAACGCAAGGCAAGGCACGGTCAGGCAAGGCAAGGCTAATGCACGACAACGCAAGGCTAGGCAGTGCACGGTAAGGCAAGGAAAGAGTAACGGAAGGAAAGGAAGGCAAGGCAAATCCAGGCAAGGCAAGTTTAACAAAAGGCACGGCACGGCAAGGGGAAACAAGGCTAAGGCACGACAACGCACGGCTAGGCAATGCACGCCAAGGCAAGGAAAGGCTAACGCAAGGCAAGGCACGGTGAGGCAAGGCAAGGCTAATGCACGACAACGCACGGCTAGGCAATGCACGGCAAGGCAAGGAAAGGCTAACGCAAGGCACGGCACGGTCAGGCGAGGCAAGGCTAAGGCACGACAACGCAAGGCTTGGCAATGCA
Source organism: Macrotis lagotis (assembly GCF_037893015.1). NCBI lineage: Eukaryota > Metazoa > Chordata > Mammalia > Peramelemorphia > Peramelidae > Macrotis > Macrotis lagotis. Next base: position 32,722 of record NW_027422484.1, on the reverse strand, counting down.
CGGAAGGCAATCAAAGAGTAACGGAAGGCAAGGAAGGCAAGGGAAAGCAAGGCAAGGCAAGGGTAACGGAAGGAACGGCACGGCAAGGGGAAACAAGGCTAAGGCACGGCAACGCAGGACTAGGCAATGCACGGCAAGGCAATGAAAGGGTAACGCAAGGCAAGGCACTGTCAGGCGAGGGAAGGCTAATGCACGACAACGCAAGGCTAGGCAGTGCACGGCTAGGCAGGGAAAGAGTAACGGAAGGAAAGGAAGGCAAGGCAAAGCAAGGCAAGGCAAGTGTAACAAAAGGCACGGCACGGCAAGGGGAAACAAGGCGAAGGGACGGCAACGCACGGCTAGGCAATGCACGGCCAGGCAAGGAAAGGGTAACGCAAGGCAAGGCACGGTGAGGCAAGGCAAGGCTAATGCACGACAATACAAGGCTAGGCAATGCACGGAAGGCAAGCAAAGAGTAACGGAAGGCAAGGAAAGCAAGGCAAAGCAAGGCAACGCAAGCAAGGCTATGGCAAGGTGAAAAAAGGCTAAAGCACCACAACGCAAGGCTAGGCAATGCACGGAAGGCAAGCAAAGAGTAAAGGAAGGCAAAGAAGGCAAGGAAAAGAAAGGCAACGCAAGGAAGGCAATAGCAAGGTGAAACAAGCTAAGGCACGACAACGCACGGCTAGGCAATGCACGGCAAGGCAAGGATAGGGTAACGCAAGGCAAGGCACGGTGAGGCAAGGCAAGGCTAATGCACGACAACGCACGGCTAGGCAATGCACGGCAAGGCAAGGAAAGGGTAACGCAAGGCAAGGCACGGTCAGGCGAGTCAAGGCTAAGGAACGACAACGCAAGGCTAGGCAATGCACGGAAGGCAAGCAAAGAGGAACGGAAGGCAAGGAAGCCAAGGGAATGCAAGGCAAAGCAAGGCAACGCAAGCAAGGCTATGGCAAGGTGAAAAAAGGCTAAGGCACGACAACGCAAGGCTAGGCAATGCACGGAAGGCAAGCAAAGAGTAACGGAAGGAAAGGAAGGCCAGGGAAAGCAAGGCAAGGCAAGGGTAACGGAAGGAAAGGCACGGCAAGGGGAAACAAGGCTAAGGCACGACAACGCACGGCTAGGCAATGTACGGCAAGGCAAGGAAAGGGTAACGTAAGGCAAGACACGGTGAGGCAAGTCAAGGCTAATGCACGACAACGCAGGGCTAGGCAATGCACGGCAAGGCAAGGAAAGGGTAACGGAAGGGAAGGCACGGTCAGACGAGGCATGGCTAAGGCACGACAACGCAAGGCTAGGCCATGCACCGAAGGCAAGCAAAGAGTAACGGAAGGCAAGGAAGGCCAGGGAAAGCAAGGCAAGGCAAGGGTAACGGAAGGAAAGGCACGGCAAGGGGAAACAAGGCTAAGGCACGACAACGCACGGCTAGGCAATGTACGGCAAGGCAAGGAAAGGGTAACGTAAGGCAAGACACGGTGAGGCAAGTCAAGGCTAATGCACGACAACGCAAGGCTAGGCAATGCACGGAAGGCAAGCAAAGAGTAACGGAAGGCAAGGAAGGCAAGGCAAAGCAAGGCAAGGCAAGGGTAACGGAAGGAAACGCACGGCAAGGGGAAACAAGGCTAAGGCACGACAACGCATGGCTATTCAATGCACGGCAAGAAAAGGAAAGGGTAACGCAAGGCAAGGCACGGTGATGCAAGGGAAGGCTAATGCACGACAACGCACGGCTAGGTAATGCACGGCAAGGCAAGGAAAGGGGAACGCAAGGGAAGGCACGGTCAGACGAGGCAAGGCTAAGGCACGACAACGCAAGGCTAGGCCATGCACGGAAGGCAAGCAAAGAGTAACGGAAGGCAAGGAAGGCAAGGGAAAGCAAGGCAAGGCAAGGGTAACAGAAGGAACGGCTCGGCAAGGGGAAACAAGGCTAAAGGACGGCAACGCACGGCTAGGCAATGCACGGCCAGCCAAGGAAAGGGTAACGCAAGGCAAGGCACGGTCAGGCAAGGCAAGGCTAATGCACGACAACGCAAGGCTCGGCAGTGCATGGTAAGGCAAGGAAAGAGAAACGGAAGGAAAGGAAGGCAAGGCAAATCCAGGCAAGGCAAGTGTAACAAAAGGCACGGCACGGCAAGGGGAAACAAGGCTAAGGCACGACAACGCACGGCTAGGCAATGCACGGCAAGGCAAGGGAAGGGTAACGCAAGCCAAGGCACGGTGAGGCAAGGAAAGGGTAATGCACGATAACGCACATCTAGGCAATGCACGGCAAGGCAAGGAAAGGCTAACGCAAGGCAAGGCACGGTCAGGCGAGGCAAGGCTAAGGCACGACAACGCACGGCTAGGCAATGCACGGCAAGGCAAGGAAAGGGTAACGCAAGGGAAGGCACGGTCAGACGAGGCAAGGCTAAGGCACGACAACGCAAGGCTAGGCAATGCACGGAAGGCAAGCAAAGAGTAACGGAAGGCAAGGAAGGCAAGGGAAAGCAAGGCAAGGCAAGGGTAACAGAAGGAACGGCTCGGCAAGGGGAAACAAGGCTAAGGGACGGCAACGCACGGCTAGGCAATGCACGGCCAGCCAAGGAAAGGGTAACGCAAGGCAAGGCACGGTCAGGCAAGGCAAGGCTAATGCACGACAACGCAAGGCTAGGCAGTGCACGGTAAGGCAAGGAAAGAGAAACGGAAGGAAAGGAAGGCAAGGCAAATCCAGGCAAGGCAAGTGTAACAAAAGGCACGGCACGGCAAGGGGAAACAAGGCTAAGGCAAGACAACGCACGGCTAGGCAATGCATGGCAAGGCAAGGAAAGGGTAACGCAAGGCAAGGCACGGTGAGGCAAGGCAAGGCTAATGCACGACAACGCACGGCTAGGCAATGCACGGCAAGGCAAGGAAAGGCTAACGCAAGGCAAGGCACGGTCAGGCGAGGCAAGGCTAAGGCACGACAACGCAAGGCTAGGCAATGCACGGAAGGCAAGCAAAGAGTAACGGAAGGCAAGGGAAAGCAAGGCAAGGCAAGGGTAACGGAAGGAAACGCACGGCAAGGGGAAACAAGGCTAAGGCACGACAACGCACGGCTAGGCAATGAACGGCAAGGCAAGGAAAGGGTAACGCAAGGCAAGGCACGGAGAGGCAAGGCAAGGCTAATGCACGACAACGCAGGGCTAGGCAATGCACGGCAAGGCAAGGAAAGGGTAACGCAAGGGAAGGCACGGTCAGACGAGGCAAGGCTAAGGCACGACCACGCAAGGCTAGGCAATGCACGGAAGGCAAGCAAAGAGTAACGGAAGGCAAGGAAGGGAAGGGAAAGCAAGGGAAGGCAAGGGTAACAGAAGGAACGGCTCGGCAAGGGCAAACAAGGCTAAGGGACGGCAACGCACGGCTAGGCAATGCACGGCAAGGCAAGGAAAGGGTAACGCAAGGCAAGGCACGGTGAGGCTAGGCAAGGCTAATGCACGACAACGCATGCCTAGGCAATGCACGGCAAGGCAAGGAAAGGGTCACGCAAGGCAAGGTACTGTCAGGCGAGGCAAGGCTGAGGCACGACAACGCACGGCTAGGCAATCCACGGCAAGGCAAGGAAAGGGTAACTCAAGGGAAGGCACGATCAGACGAGGCAAGGCTAAGGCACGACAACGCAAGGCTAGGCAATGCACGGAAGGCAAGCAAAGAGTAACGGAAGGCAAGGAAGGCAAGTGAAAGCAAGGCAAGGCAAGGGTAACAGAAGGAACGGCTCGGCAAGGGGAAACAAGGCTAAGGGACGGCAACGCACGGCTAGGCAATGCACGGCCAGCCAAGGAAAGGGTATCGCAAGGCAAGGCACGGTCAGGCAAGGCAAGGCTAATGCACGACAAGTCAAGGCTCGGCAGTGCACGGTAAGGCAAGGAAAGGCTAACGCAAGGCAAGGAAAGCAAGGCAAAGCAAGGCAACGCAAGCAAGGCTATGGCAAGGTGAAAAAAGGCTAAGGCACGACAACGCAAGGCTAGGCAATGCACGGAAGGCAAGCAAAGAGTAAAGGAAGGCAAGGAAGGCAAGGAAAAGAAAGGCAACGCAAGCAAGGCTATAGCAAGGTGAAACAAAGCTAAGGCACGACAACGCACGGCTAGGCAATGCACGGCAAGGCAAGGAAAGGGTAACGCAAGGCAAGGCACGGTGAGGCAAGGCAAGGCTAATGCACGACAACGCACGGCTAGGCAATGCACGGCAAGGCAAGGAAAGGCTAACGCAAGGCAAGGCACGGTGAGGCAAGGCAAGGCTAATGCACGACAACGCACGGCTAGGCAATGCACGGCAAGGCAAGGAAAGGCTAACGCAAGGCAAGGCACGGTCAGGCGAGGCAAGGCTAAGGCACGACAACGCAAGGCTAGGCAATGCACGGAAGGCAAGCAAAGAGTAACGGAAGGCAAGGAAGGCAAGGGAAAGCAAGGCAAGGCAAGGGCAACCGAAGGAACGGCACGGCAAGGGGAAACAAGGCTAAGGCACGACAACGCAGGACTAGGCAATGCACGGCAAGGCAATGAAAGGGTAACCCAAGGCAAGGCACTGTCAGGCGAGGGAAGGCTAATGCACGACAACGCAAGGCTAGGCAGTGCACGGCTAGGCAGGGAAAGAGTAACGGAAGGAAAGGAAGGCAAGGCAAAGCAAGGCAAGGCAAGTGTAACAAAAGGCACGGCACGGCAAGGGGAAACAAGGCGAAGGGACGGCAACGCACGGCTAGGCAATGCACGGCCAGGCAAGGAAAGGGTAAAGCAAGGCAAGGCACGGTGAGGCAAGGCAAGGCTAATGCACGACAATACAAGGCTAGGCAATGCACGGAAGGCAAGCAAAGAGTAACGGAAGGCAAGGAAAGCAAGGCAAAGCAAGGCAACGCAAGCAAGGCTATGGCAAGGTGAAAAAAGGCTAAGGCACGACAACGCAAGGCTAGGCAATGCACGGAAGGCAAGCAAAGAGTAAAGGAAGGCAAGGAAGGCAAGGAAAAGAAAGGCAACGCAAGCAAGGCTATAGCAAGGTGAAACAGAGCTAAGGCACGACAACGCACGGCTAGGCAATGCACGGCAAGGCAAGGAAACGTAACGCAAGGCAAGGCACGGTGAGGCAAGGCAAGGCTAATGCACGACAACGCAGGGCTAGGCAATGCACCGCAAGGCAAGGAAAGGGTAACGCAAGGGAAGGCACGGTCAGACGAGGCAAGGCTAAGGCACGACAACGCAAGGCTAGGCAATGCACGGAAGGCAAGCAAAGAGTAACGGAATGCAAGGAAGGCAAGGGAAAGCAAGCACGGCAAGGGTAACGGAAGGAAACGAACGGCAAGGGGAAACAAGGCTAAGGCACGACAACGCAGGACTAGGCAATGCACGGCAAGGCAATGAAAGGGTAACCCAAGGCAAGGCACTGTCAGGCGAGGGAAGGCTAATGCACGACAACGCAAGGCTAGGCAGTGCACGGCTAGGCAGGGAAAGAGTAACGGAAGGAAAGGAAGGCAAGGCAAAGCAAGGCAAGGCAAGTGTAACAAAAGGCACGGCACGGCAAGGGGAAACAAGGCGAAGGGACGGCAATGCACGGCTAGGCAATGCACGGCCAGGCAAGGAAAGGGTAAAGCAAGGCAAGGCACGGTGAGGCAAGGCAAGGCTAATGCACGACAATACAAGGCTAGGCAATGCACGGAAGGCAAGCAAAGAGTAACGGAAGGCAAGGAAAGCAAGGCAAAGCAAGGCAACGCAAGCAAGGCTATGGCAAGGTGAAAAAAGGCTAAGGCACGACAACGCAAGGCTAGGCAATGCACGGAAGGCAAGCAAAGAGTAAAGGAAGGCAAGGAAGGCAAGGAAAAGAAAGGCAACGCAAGCAAGGCTATAGCAAGGTGAAACAGAGCTAAGGCACGACAACGCAAGGCTAGGCAATGCACGGAAGGTAAGCAAAGAGAAACGTAAGGCAAGGAAAGCAAGGCAAGGTAAGGGTAAGGGAAGGAACGGCACGGCAAGGGGAAACCAGGCTAAGGCACGACAACGCACGGCTAGGCAATGCACGGCAAGGCAAGGAAAGGGTAACGCAAGGGAAGGCACGGTCAGACGAGGCAAGGCTAAGGCACGACAACGCAAGGCTAGGCAATGCACGGAAGGCAAGCAAAGAGTAACGGAAGGCAAGGAAGGCAAGGGAAAGCAAGGCAAGGCAAGGGTAACAGAAGGAACGGCCCGGCAAGGGGAAACAAGGCTAAGGGACGGCAACGCACGGCTAGGCAATGCACGGCCAGCCAAGGAAACGGTAACGCAAGGCAAGGCACGGTCAGGCAAGGTAAGGCTAATGCACGACAATGCAAGGCTAGGCAGTGCACGGTAAGGCAAGGAAAGAGTAACGGAAGGAAAGGAAGGCAAGGCAAATCCAGGCAAGGCAAGTTTAACAAAAGGCACGGCACGGCAAGGGGAAACAAAGCTAAGGCACGACAACGCACGGCTAGGCAATGCACGGCAAGGCAAGGAAAGGCTAACGCAAGGCAAGGCACGGTGAGGCAAGGCAAGGCTAATGCACGACAATGCACGGCTAGGCAATGCACGGCAAGGCAAGGAAAGGCTAACGCAAGGCAAGGCACGGTCAGGCGAGGCAAGGCTAAGGCACGACAACGCAAGGCTTGGCAATGCACGGAAGGCAATCAAAGAGTAACGGAAGGCAAGGAAGGCAAGGGAAAGCAAGGCAAGGCAAGGGTAACGGAAGGAACGGCACGGCAAGGGGAAACAAGGCTAAGGCACGACAACGCAGGACTAGGCAATGCACGGCAAGACAAGGAAAGGGTAACGCAAGGCAAGGCACTGTCAGGCGAGGGAAGGCTAATGCACGACAACGCAAGGCTAGGCAGTGCACGGCTAGGCAGGGAAAGAGTAACGGTAGGAAAGGAAGGCAAGGTAAAGCAAGGCAAGGCAAGTGTAACAAAAGGGACGGCACGGCAAGGGGAAACAAGGCGAAGGGACGGCAACGCACGGCTAGGCAATGCACGGCCAGGCAAGGAAAGTTTAACGCAAGGCAAGGCACAGTGAGGCAAGGCAAGGCTAATGCACGACAATACAATGCTAGGCAATGCACGGAAGGCAAGCAAAGAGTAACGGAAGGCAAGGAATGCAAAGCAAAGCAAGGCAACGCAAGCAAGGCTATGGCAAGTTGAAAAAAGGCTAAAGGCCGACAACGCAAGGCTACGAAATGCACGGAAGGCAAGGAAAGAGTAACGGAAGGCAAGGAAGGCAAGGGAAAGCAAGGCAAGGCAAGTGGAATGGAAGGAAAGGCACGGCAAGGGGAAACAAGGCTAAGGCACGACAACGCACGGCTAGGCAATGAACGGCAAGGCAAGGAAAGGGTAACGCAAGGCAAGGCACGGTGAGGCAAGGCAAGGCTAATGCACGACAACGCAGGGGTAGGCAATGCACGGCAAGGCAAGGAAAGGGTAACGCAAGGGAAGGCACGGTCAGACGAGGCAAGGCTAAGGCACGACAACGCAAGACTAGGCAATGCACGGAAGGCAAGCAAAGAGGAACGGAAGTCAAGGAAGGCATGGGAAAGCAAGGCAAGGCAAGGGTAACGGAAGGAAACGCACGGCAAGGGGAAACAAGGCTAATGCACGACAACGCACGGCTAGGCAATGCACGGCAAGGCAAGGAAAGGGTAACGCAAGGGAAGGCACGGTCAGACGAGGCAAGGCTAAGGCACGACAACGCAAGGCTAGGCAATGCACGGAAGGCAAGCAAAGAGGAACGGAAGTCAAGGAAGGCAAGGGAAAGCAAGGCAAGGCAAGGGTAACAGAAGGAACGACTCGGCAAGGGGAAACAAGGCTAAGGGACGGCAACGCATGGCTAGGCAATGCACGGCCAGCCAAGGAAAGGGTAACGCAATGCAAGGCACGGTCAGGCAAGGCAAGGCTAATGAACGACAACGCAAGGCTAGGCAGTGCACGGTAAGGCAAGGAAAGAGTAACGGAAGGAAAGGAAGGCAAGGCAAATCCAGGCAAGGCAAGTGTAACAAAAGGCACGGAACGGCAAGGGGAAACAAGGCTAAGGCACGACAACGCACGGCTAGGCAATGCACGGCAAGGCAAGGAAAGGCTAACGCAAGGCAAGGCACGGTGAGGAAAGGCAAGGCTAATGCACGACAACGCACGGCTAGGCAATGCACGGCAAGGCAAGGAAAGGCTAACGCAAGGCAAGGCACGGTCAGGCGAGGCAACGCTAAGGCACGACAACGCAAGGCTAGGCAATGCACGGAAGGCAATCAAAGAGTAACGGAAGGCAAGGAAGGCAAGGGAAAGCAAGGCAAGGCAAGGCCAACCGAAGGAACGGCACGGCAAGGGGAAACAAGGCTAAGGCACGACAACGCAGGACTAGGCAATGCACGGCAAGGCAATGAAAGGGTAACCCAAGGCAAGGCACTGTCAGGCGAGGGAAGGCTAATGCACGACAACGCAAGGCTAGGCAGTGCACGGCTAGGCAGGGAAAGAGTAACGGAAGGAAAGGAAGGCAAGGCAAAGCAAGGCAAGGCAAGTGTAACAAAAGGCACGGCACGGCAAGGGGAAACAAGGCGAAGGGACGGCAACGCACGGCTAGGCAATGCACGGCCAGGCAAGGAAAGGGTAAAGCAAGGCAAGGCACGGTGAGGCAAGGCAAGGCTAATGCACGACAATACAAGGCTAGGCAATGCACTGAAGGCAAGCAAAGAGTAACGGAAGGCAAGGAAAGCAAGGCAAAGCAAGGCAACGCAAGCAAGGCTATGGCAAGGTGAAAAAAGGCTAAGGCACGACAACGCAAGGCTAGGCAATGCACGGAAGGCAAGCAAAGAGTAAAGGAAGGCAAGGAAGGCAAGGAAAAGAAAGGCAACGCAAGCAAGGCTATAGCAAGGTGAAACAAAGCTAAGGCACGACAACGCACGGCTAGGCAATGCACGGCAAGGCAAGGAAACGTAACGCAAGGCAAGGCACGGTGAGGCAAGGCAAGGCTAATGCACGACAACGCAGGGCTAGGCAATGCACCGCAAGGCAAGGAAAGGGTAACGCAAGGGAAGGCACGGTCAGACGAGGCAAGGCTAAGGCACGACAACGCAAGGCTAGGCAATGCACGGAAGGCAAGCAAAGAGTAACGGAATGCAAGGAAGGCAAGGGAAAGCAAGCACGGCAAGGGTAACGGAAGGAAACGAACGGCAAGGGGAAACAAGGCTAAGGCACGACAACGCAGGACTAGGCAATGCACGGCAAGGCAATGAAAGGGTAACCCAAGGCAAGGCACTGTCAGGCGAGGGAAGGCTAATGCACGACAACGCAAGGCTAGGCAGTGCACGGCTAGGCAGGGAAAGAGTAACGGAAGGAAAGGAAGGCAAGGCAAAGCAAGGCAAGGCAAGTGTAACAAAAGGCACGGCACGGCAAGGGGAAACAAGGCGAAGGGACGGCAACGCACGGCTAGGCAATGCACGGCCAGGCAAGGAAAGGGTAAAGCAAGGCAAGGCACGGTGAGGCAAGGCAAGGCTAATGCACGACAATACAAGGCTAGGCAATGCACGGAAGGCAAGCAAAGAGTAACGGAAGGCAAGGAAAGCAAGGCAAAGCAAGGCAACGCAAGCAAGGCTATGGCAAGGTGAAAAAAGGCTAAGGCACGACAACGCAAGGCTAGGCAATGCACGGAAGGCAAGCAAAGAGTAAAGGAAGGCAAGGAAGGCAAGGAAAAGAAAAGGCAACGCAAGCAAGGCTATAGCAAGGTGAAACAAAGCTAAGGCACGACAACGCACGGCTAGGCAATGCACGGCAAGGCAAGGAAAGGGTAACGCAAGGCAAGGCACGGTGAGGCAAGGCAAGGCTAATGCACGACAACGCAGGGCTAGGCAATGCACCGCAAGGCAAGGAAAGGGTAACGCAAGGGAAGGCACGGTCAGACGAGGCAAGGCTAAGGCACGACAACGCAAGGCTAGGCAATGCACGGAAGGCAAGCAAAGAGTAACGGAATGCAAGGAAGGCAAGGGAAAGCAAGCACGGCAAGGGTAACGGAAGGAAACGAACGGCAAGCGGAAACAAGGCTAAGGCACGACAACGCACGGCTAGGCAATGCACGGCAAGGCAAGGAAAGGGTAACGCAAGGCAAGGCACGGTGAGGCAAGGCAAGGCTAATGCAAGACAACGCACGGCTAGGCAATGCACGGCAAGGCAAGGAAAGGGTAACGCAAGGGAAGGCAACGCAAGGCAAGGCACGGTCCGACGAGGCAAGGCTAAGGCACGACAACGCAAGGCTAGGCAATGCACGGAAGGCAAGGAAAGAGTAACGGAAGGCAAGGAAGACAAGGGAAAGCAAGGGAAGGCAAGGGTAACAGAAGGAACGGCAAAGAAGGCGGCAAGGGCAAACAAGGCTAAGGCACGACAACGCACGGCTAGGCAATGCACGGCCAAGCCAAGGAAAGGGTAACGCAAGGCAAGGCACGGTCAGGCAGAGGCAAGGTTAATGCACGACAACGCAAGGCTAGGCAGTGCACGATAAGGCAAGGAAAGAGTAACGGAAGGAAAGTAAGGCAAGGCAAATCCAGGCAAGGCAAGTGTAACAAAAGGCACGGCACGGCAAGGGGAAACAAGGCTAAGGCACGACAACGCACGGCTAGGCAATGCACGGCAAGGCAAGGAAAGGCTAACGCAAGGCAAGGCACGGTCAGGCGAGGCAAGGCTAAAGCACGACAACGCAAGGCTAGGCAATGCACGGAAGGCAAGCAAAGAGTAACGGATGGCAAGGAAGGCCAGGGAAAGCAAGGCAAGGCAAGGGTAACGGAAGGAACGGCACGGCAAGGGGAAACAAGGCTAAGGCACGACAACGCACGGCTAGGCAATGCACGGCAACGCAAGGAAAGGGTAACGCAAGGCAAGGAACTGTCAGGCGAGGTAAGGCTAAGGCACGAAAACGCAAGGCTAGGCAATGCACGGAAGGTAAGCAAAGAGAAACGAAAGGCAAGGAAAGCAAGGGAAAGCAAGGCAAGGCAAGGGTAAGGGAAGGAACGGCACGGCAAGGGGAAACCAGGCTAAGGCACGACAACGCACGGCTAGGCAATGCACGGCAAGGCAGGAAAGGGTAACACAAGGGAAGGCACGGTCAGACGAGGCAAGGCTAAGGCATGACAACGCAAGGCTAGGCAATGCACGGAAGGCAAGCAAAGAGTAACGGAAGGCAAGGAAGGCAAGGGAAAGCAAGGTAAGGCAAGGGTAACAGAAGGAACGGCTCGGCAAGGGGAAACAAGGCTAAGGGACGGCAACGCACGGCTAGGCAATGCACGGCCAGCCAAGGAAAGGGTAACGCAAGGCAAGGCACGGTCAGGCAAGGCAAGGCTAATGCACGACAACGCAAGGCTAGGCAGTGCACGGTAAGGCAAGGAAAGAGTAACGGAAGGAAAGGAAGGCAAGGCAAATCCAGGCAAGGCAAGTTTAACAAAAGGCACGGCACGGCAAGGGGAAACAAGGCTAAGGCACGACAACGCACGGCTAGGCAATGCACGCCAAGGCAAGGAAAGGCTAACGCAAGGCAAGGCACGGTGAGGCAAGGCAAGGCTAATGCACGACAACGCACGGCTAGGCAATGCACGGCAAGGCAAGGAAAGGCTAACGCAAGGCACGGCACGGTCAGGCGAGGCAAGGCTAAGGCACGACAACGCAAGGCTTGGCAATGCACGGAAGGCAATCAAAGAGTAACGGAAGGCAAGGAAGGCAAGGGAAAGCAAGGCAAGGCAAGGGTAACGGAAGGAACGGCACGGCAAGGGGAAACAAGGCTAAGGCACGGCAACGCAGGACTAGGCAATGCACGGCAAGGCAATGAAAGGGTAACGCAAGGCAAGGCACTGTCAGGCGAGGGAAGGCTAATGCACGACAACGCAAGGCTAGGCAGTGCACGGCTAGGCAGGGAAAGAGTAACGGAAGGAAAGGAAGGCAAGGCAAAGCAAGGCAAGGCAAGTGTAACAAAAGGCACGGCACGGCAAGGGGAAACAAGGCGAAGGGACGGCAACGCACGGCTAGGCAATGCACGGCCAGGCAAGGAAAGGGTAACGCAAGGCAAGGCACGGTGAGGCAAGGCAAGGCTAATGCACGACAATACAAGGCTAGGCAATGCACGGAAGGCAAGCAAAGAGTAACGGAAGGCAAGGAAAGCAAGGCAAAGCAAGGCAACGCAAGCAAGGCTATGGCAAGGTGAAAAAAGGCTAAAGCACCACAACGCAAGGCTAGGCAATGCACGGAAGGCAAGCAAAGAGTAAAGGAAGGCAAAGAAGGCAAGGAAAAGAAAGGCAACGCAAGGAAGGCAATAGCAAGGTGAAACAAGCTAAGGCACGACAACGCACGGCTAGGCAATGCACGGCAAGGCAAGGATAGGGTAACGCAAGGCAAGGCACGGTGAGGCAAGGCAAGGCTAATGCACGACAACGCACGGCTAGGCAATGCACGGCAAGGCAAGGAAAGGGTAACGCAAGGCAAGGCACGGTCAGGCGAGTCAAGGCTAAGGAACGACAACGCAAGGCTAGGCAATGCACGGAAGGCAAGCAAAGAGGAACGGAAGGCAAGGAAGCCAAGGGAATGCAAGGCAAAGCAAGGCAACGCAAGCAAGGCTATGGCAAGGTGAAAAAAGGCTAAGGCACGACAACGCAAGGCTAGGCAATGCACGGAAGGCAAGCAAAGAGTAACGGAAGGAAAGGAAGGCCAGGGAAAGCAAGGCAAGGCAAGGGTAACGGAAGGAAAGGCACGGCAAGGGGAAACAAGGCTAAGGCACGACAACGCACGGCTAGGCAATGTACGGCAAGGCAAGGAAAGGGTAACGTAAGGCAAGACACGGTGAGGCAAGTCAAGGCTAATGCACGACAACGCAGGGCTAGGCAATGCACGGCAAGGCAAGGAAAGGGTAACGGAAGGGAAGGCACGGTCAGACGAGGCATGGCTAAGGCACGACAACGCAAGGCTAGGCCATGCACCGAAGGCAAGCAAAGAGTAACGGAAGGCAAGGAAGGCCAGGGAAAGCAAGGCAAGGCAAGGGTAACGGAAGGAAAGGCACGGCAAGGGGAAACAAGGCTAAGGCACGACAACGCACGGCTAGGCAATGTACGGCAAGGCAAGGAAAGGGTAACGTAAGGCAAGACACGGTGAGGCAAGTCAAGGCTAATGCACGACAACGCAAGGCTAGGCAATGCACGGAAGGCAAGCAAAGAGTAACGGAAGGCAAGGAAGGCAAGGCAAAGCAAGGCAAGGCAAGGGTAACGGAAGGAAACGCACGGCAAGGGGAAACAAGGCTAAGGCACGACAACTCATGGCTATTCAATGCACGGCAAGAAAAGGAAAGGGTAACGCAAGGCAAGGCACGGTGATGCAAGGCAAGGCTAATGCACGACAACGCACGGCTAGGTAATGCACGGCAAGGCAAGGAAAGGGGAACGCAAGGGAAGGCACGGTCAGACGAGGCAAGGCTAAGGCACGACAACGCAAGGCTAGGCCATGCACGGAAGGCAAGCAAAGAGTAACGGAAGGCAAGGAAGGCAAGGGAAAGCAAGGCAAGGCAAGGGTAACAGAAGGAACGGCTCGGCAAGGGGAAACAAGGCTAAAGGACGGCAACGCACGGCTAGGCAATGCACGGCCAGCCAAGGAAAGGGTAACGCAAGGCAAGGCACGGTCAGGCAAGGCAAGGCTAATGCACGACAACGCAAGGCTCGGCAGTGCATGGTAAGGCAAGGAAAGAGAAACGGAAGGAAAGGAAGGCAAGGCAAATCCAGGCAAGGCAAGTGTAACAAAAGGCACGGCACGGCAAGGGGAAACAAGGCTAAGGCACGACAACGCACGGCTAGGCAATGCACGGCAAGGCAAGGGAAGGGTAACGCAAGCCAAGGCACGGTGAGGCAAGGAAAGGGTAATGCACGATAACGCACATCTAGGCAATGCACGGCAAGGCAAGGAAAGGCTAACGCAAGGCAAGGCACGGTCAGGCGAGGCAAGGCTAAGGCACGACAACGCACGGCTAGGCAATGCACCGCAAGGCAAGGAAAGGGTAACGCAAGGGAAGGCACGGTCAGACGAGGCAAGGCTAAGGCACGACAACGCAAGGCTAGGCAATGCACGGAAGGCAAGCAAAGAGTAACGGAAGGCAAGGAAGGCAAGGGAAAGCAAGGCAAGGCAAGGGTAACAGAAGGAACGGCTCGGCAAGGGGAAACCAGGCTAAGGGACGGCAACGCACGGCTAGGCAATGCACGGCCAGCCAAGGAAAGGGTAACGCAAGGCAAGGCACGGTCAGGCAAGGCAAGGCTAATGCACGACAACGCAAGGCTAGGCAGTGCACGGTAAGGCAAGGAAAGAGAAACGGAAGGAAAGGAAGGCAAGGCAAATCCAGGCAAGGCAAGTGTAACAAAAGGCACGGCACGGCAAGGGGAAACAAGGCTAAGGCAAGACAACGCACGGCTAGGCAATGCATGGCAAGGCAAGGAAAGGGTAACGCAAGGCAAGGCACGGTGAGGCAAGGCAAGGCTAATGCACGACAACGCACGGCTAGGCAATGCACGGCAAGGCAAGGAAAGGCTAACGCAAGGCAAGGCACGGTCAGGCGAGGCAAGGCTAAGGCACGACAACGCAAGGCTAGGCAATGCACGGAAGGCAAGCAAAGAGTAACGGAAGGCAAGGGAAAGCAAGGCAAGGCAAGGGTAACGGAAGGAAACGCACGGCAAGGGGAAACAAGGCTAAGGCACGACAACGCACGGCTAGGCAATGAACGGCAAGGCAAGGAAAGGGTAACGCAAGGCAAGGCACGGAGAGGCAAGGCAAGGCTAATGCACGACAACGCAGGGCTAGGCAATGCACGGCAAGGCAAGGAAAGGGTAACGCAAGGGAAGGCACGGTCAGACGAGGCAAGGCTAAGGCACGACCACGCAAGGCTAGGCAATGCACGGAAGGCAAGCAAAGAGTAACGGAAGGCAAGGAAGGGAAGGGAAAGCAAGGGAAGGCAAGGGTAACAGAAGGAACGGCTCGGCAAGGGCAAACAAGGCTAAGGGACGGCAACGCACGGCTAGGCAATGCACGGCAAGGCAAGGAAAGGGTAACGCAAGGCAAGGCACGGTGAGGCTAGGCAAGGCTAATGCACGACAACGCATGCCTAGGCAATGCACGGCAAGGCAAGGAAAGGGTCACGCAAGGCAAGGTACTGTCAGGCGAGGCAAGGCTGAGGCACGACAACGCACGGCTAGGCAATCCACGGCAAGGCAAGGAAAGGGTAACTCAAGGGAAGGCACGATCAGACGAGGCAAGGCTAAGGCACGACAACGCAAGGCTAGGCAATGCACGGAAGGCAAGCAAAGAGTAACGGAAGGCAAGGAAGGCAAGTGAAAGCAAGGCAAGGCAAGGGTAACAGAAGGAACGGCTCGGCAAGGGGAAACAAGGCTAAGGGACGGCAACGCACGGCTAGGCAATGCACGGCCAGCCAAGGAATGGGTATCGCAAGGCAAGGCACGGTCAGTCAAGGCAAGGCTAATGCACGACAAGTCAAGGCTCGGCAGTGCACGGTAAGGCAAGAAAGAGTAACGGAAGGAAAGGAAGGAAAGGCAAATCCAGGCAAGGGAAGTGTAACAAAAGGCACGGCAAGGCAAGGGGAAACAAGGCGAAGGGACGGCAACGCACGGCTAGGCAATGGACGGCAAGGCAAGGAAAGGCTAACGCAAGGCAAGGAACTATCAGGCGAGGCAAGGCTAAGGCACGACAACGCAAGGCTAGGCAATGCACGGAAGGTAAGCAAAGAGAAACGTATGGCAAGGAAAGCAAGGGAAAGCAAGGCAAGGTAAGGGTAAGGGAAGGAAAGGCACGGCAAGGGGAAACCAGGCTAAGGCACGACAACGCACGGCTAGGCAATGCACGGCAAGGCAAGGAAAGAGTAACGGAAGGAAAGGAAGGCAAGGCAAATCCAGGCAAGGCAAGTGTAACAAAAGGCACGGCACGGCAAGGGGAAACAAGGCTAAGGCACGACAACGCACGGCTAGGCAATGCACGGCAAGGCAAGGAACGGGTAACGCAAGGCAAGGCACGGTCAGGCGAGGCAAGGCTAAGGAACGACAACGCAAGGCTAGACAATGCACGGAAGGCAAGCTAAGAGTAACGGAAGGCAAGGAATGCAAGGCAAAGCAAGGCAACGCAAGCAAGGCTATGGCAAGGTGAAAAAAGGCTAAAGCACGACAACGCAAGGCTACGCAATGCACGGAAGGCAAGCAAAGAGTAACGGAAAGCAAGGAAGGCCAGGGAAAGCAAGGCAAGGCAAGGGTAACGGAAGGAAAGGCACGGCAAGGGGAAACAAGGCTAAGGCACGACAACGCACGGCTAGGCAATGAACGGCAAGGCAAGGAAAGGGTAACGCAAGGCAAGGCACGGTGAGGCAAGGCAAGGATAATGCACGACAACGCAGGGCTAGGTAATGCACGGCAAGGCAAGGAAAGGGTAACGCAAGGGAAGGCACGGTCAGACGAGGCAAGGCTAAGGCACGACAACGCAAGGCTAGGCAAAGCACGGAAGGCAAGCAAAGAGTAACGGAAGGCAAGGAAGGCAAGGCAAAGCAAGGCAAGGCAAGGGTAACGGAAGGAAACGCACGGCAAGGGGAAACAAGGCTAAGGCACGACAACGCACGGCTGGGCAATGCACGGCAAGGCAAGGAAAGGGTATCGCAAGGCAAGGCACGGTGAGGCAAGGCAAGGCTAATGCACGACAACGCACGGCTAGGCAATGCACGGCAAGGCAAGGAAAGGGTAACGCAAGGGAAGGCACGGTCAGACGAGGCAAGGCTAAGGCACGACAACGGAAGTCTAGGCAATGCACGGAAGGCAAGCAAAGAGTAACGGAAGGCAAGGAAGGCAAGGGAAAGCAAGGCAAGGCAAGGGTAACAGAAGGATCGGCTCGGCAAGGGGAAGCAAGGCTAAGGGACGGCAACGCACGGCTAGGCAATGCACGGCCAGCCAAGGAAAGGGTAACGCAAGGCATGGCACGGTCAGGCAAGGCAAGGCTAATGCACGACAACGCAAGGCTATGCAGTGCATGGTAAGGCAAGGAAATAGAAACGGAAGGAAAGGAAGGCAAGGCAAATCCAGGCAAGGCAAGTGTAACAAAAGGCACGGCAAGGTAAGGGGAAACAAGGCTAAGGCACGACAACGCACGGCTAGGCAATGCACGGCAAGGCAAGATAAGGGTAACGCAAGGCAAGGCACGGTGAGGCAAGGCAAGTCTAATGCACGACAACGCACGGCTAGGCAATGCACGGCAAGGCAAGGAATGGCTAACGCAAGGCAAGGCACGGTCAGGCGAGGCAAGGCTAAGGCACGACAACGCACGGCTAGGCAATGCACGGCAAGGCAAGGAAAGGGTAACGCAAGGGAAGGCACGGTCAGACGAGGCAAGGCTAAGGCACGACAACGCAAGGCTAGGCAATGCACGGAAGGCAAGCAAAGAGTAACGGAAGGCAAGGAAGACAAGGGAAAGCAAGGCAAGGCAAGGGCAACAGAAGGAACGGCTCGGCAAGGGGAAACAAGGCTAAGGGACGGCAACGCACGGCTAGTCAATGCACGGCCAGCCAAGGAAAGGGTAACGCAAGGCAAGGCACGGTCAGGCAAGGCAAGGCTAAGGCACGACAACGCAAGGCTAGGCAATGCACGGTAGGGCAAGGAAAGAGAAACGGAAGGAAAGGAAGGCAAGGCAAATCCAGGCAAGGCAAGTGTAACAAAAGGCACGGCACGGCAAGGGGAAACAAGGCTAAGGCGCGACAAAGCACGGCTAGGCAATGCACGGCAAGGCAAGGAAAGGCTAACGCAAGGCAAGGCACGGTCAGGCGAGGCAAGGCTAAGGCACGACAACGCAAGGCTAGGCAATGCACGGAAGGCAAGCAAAGAGTAACGGATGGCAAGGAAGGCAAGGGAAAGCAAGTCAAGGCAAGGGCAACGGAAGGAACGGCACGGCAAGGGGAAACAAGGCTAAGGCACGACAGCGCACGGCTAGGCAATGCACGGCAACGCAAGGAAAGGGTAACGCAAGGCAAGGAACTGTCAGGCGAGGCTAGGCTAAGGCACGACAACGCAAGGCTAGGCAATGCACGGAAGGTAAGCAAAGAGAAACGTAAGGAAAGGAAAGCAAGGGAAAGCAAGGCAAGGTAAGGGTAAGGGAAGGAACGGCACGGCAAGGGAAACCAGGCTAAGGCACGACAACGCACGGGTAGGCAATGCACGGCAAGGCAAGGAAAGGGTACCGCAAGGGAAGGCATGGTCAGACGAGGCAAGGCTAAGGCACGACAACGCAAGGCTAGGCAATGCACGGAAGGCAAGCAAAGAGTAACGGATGGCAAGGAAGGCAAGGGAAAGCAAGGCAAGGCATGGGTAACAGAAGGAACGGCTCGGCAAGGGGAAACAAGGCTAAGGGACGGCAACGCACGGCTAGGCAATGCACGGAAGGCAAGCAAAGAGTAACGGAAGGCAAGGAATGCAAGGCAAAGCAAGGCAACGCAAGCAAAGCTATGGCAAGGTGAAAAAAGGCTAAGGCACGACTACGCAAGGCTAGGCAATGCACGGAAGGCAAGCAAAGAGTAACGTAAGGCAAGGAAGGCATGGGAAAGCAAGGCAAGGCAAGGGTAACGGAAGGAAAGGCACGGCAAGGGGAAACAAGTCTAAGGCACGACAACGCACGGCTAGGCAATGAACGGCAAGGCAAGGAAAGGGTAACGCAAGGCAAGGGACGGTGAGGCAAGGCAAGGCTAATGCACGACAACGCAGGGCTAGGCAATGCACGGAAAGGCAAGGAAAGGGTAACGCAAGGGAAGGCACGGTCAGACGAGGCAAGGCTAAGGCACGACAACGCAAGGCTAGGCAATGCACGGAAGGCAAGCAAAGAGGAACGGAAGGCAAGGAAGGCAAGGGAATTGCAAGGCAAGGCAAGGGTAACGGAAGGAAACGCACGTCAAGCGGAAACAAGGCTAATGCACGACAACGCAGGATTAGGCAATGCACGGCAAGGCAAGGAAAGGGTAACGCAAGGTAAGGCACTATCAGGCGAGGGAAGGCTAATGCACGACAACGCAAGGCTAGGCAGTGCACGGCTAGGCAGGGAAAGAGTAACGGAAGGAAAGGAAGGCAAGGCAAAGCAAGGCAAGGCAAGTGTAACAAAAGGCACGGCACGGCAAGGGGAAACAAGGCGAAGGGACGGCAACGCACGGCTAGGCAATGCACGGCCAGGCAAGGAAAGGGTAACGCAAGGCAAGGCACGGTGAGGCAAGGCAAGGCTAATGCACGACAATACAAGGCTAGGCAATGCACGGAAGGCAAGCAAAGAGTAACGGAAGGCAAGGAAGGCCAGGGAAAGCAAGGCAAGGCAAGGGTAACGGAAGGAAAGCCACGGCAAGGGGAAACAAGTCTAAGGCACTACAACGCACGGCTAGGCAATAAACGGCAAGGCAAGGAAAGGGTAACGTAAGGCAAGGCACGGTGCGGCAAGGCAAGGCTAATGCACAACAACTCAGGGCTAGGCAATGCACGGCAAGGCAAGGAAAGGGTAACGCAAGGGAAGGCACGGTCAGACGAGGCAAGGCTAAGGCATGACAACGCAAGGCTAGGCAATGCACGGAAGGCAAGCAAAGAGTAACGGAAGGCAAGGAAGGCAAGGGAAAGCAAGGCAAGGCAAGGGTAACGGAAGGAAACGCACGGCAAGGGGAAACAAGGCTAAGGCACGACAACGCACGGCTAGGCAATGCACGGCAAGGCAAGGAAAGGGTAACGCAAGGCAAGGCACGGTGAGGCAAGGCAAGGCTAATGCACGACAACGCACGGCTAGGCAATGCACGGCAAGGCAATGAAAGGGTAACGCAAGGGAAGGCACGGTCAGACGAGGCAAGGCTAAGGCACGACAACGCAAGGCTAGGCAATGCACGGAAGGCAAGCAAAGAGTAACGGAAGGCAAGGAAGGCAAGGGAAAGCAAGGCAAGGCAAGGGTAACAGAAGGAACGGCTCGGCAAGGGGAAACAAGGCTAAGGGACGGCAACGCACGGCTAGGCAATGCACTGCCAGCCAAGGAAAGGGTAACGCAAGGCAAGGCACGGTCAGGCGAGGCAAGGCTAAGGCACGACAACGCAAGGCTAGGCAATGCACGGAAGGTAAGCAAAGAGAAACGTAAGGCAAGGAAAGCAAGGGAAAGCAAGGCAAGGTAAGCGTAAGGGAAGGAACGGCACGGCAAGGGGAAACCAGGCGAAGGCACGACAA
Source organism: Macrotis lagotis (assembly GCF_037893015.1). Lineage (NCBI taxonomy): Eukaryota > Metazoa > Chordata > Mammalia > Peramelemorphia > Peramelidae > Macrotis > Macrotis lagotis. Next base: position 12,520 of record NW_027422484.1, on the reverse strand, counting down.
CGCACGGCTAGGCAATGCACGGCAAGGCAATGAAAGAGTAACGGAAGGAAAGGAAGGCAAGGCAAATCCAGACAAGCAAGTGTAACAAAAGGCACGGCACGGCAAGGGGAAACAAGGCTAAGGCACGACAACGCACGGCTAGGCAATGCACGGCAAGGCAAGGAACGGGTAACGCAAGGCAAGGCACGGTGAGGCAAGGCAAGGCTAATGCACGACAACGCAGGGCCAGGCAATGCACGGCAAGGCAAGGAAAGGGTAACGCAAGGGAAGGCACGGTCAGACGAGGCAAGGCTAAGGCACGACAACGCTAGGCTAGGCAATGCACGGAAGGCAAGCAAAGAGTAACGGAAGGCAAGGAAGGCAAGGCAAAGCAAGGCAAGGCAAGGGTAACGGAAGGAAACGCACGGCAAGGGGAATCAAGGCTAAGGCACGACAACGCACGCTGGGCAATGCACGGGAAGGCAAGGAAAGGGTAACGCAAGGCAAGGCACGGTGAGGCAAGGCAAGGCTAATGCACGACAACGCACGGCTAGGAAATGCACGGCAAGGCAAGGAAAGGGTAACGCAAGGGAAGGCACGGTCAGACGAGGCAAGGCTAATGCACGACAACGGAAGGCTAGGCAATGCACGGAAGGCATGCAAAGAGTAACGGAAGGCAAGGAAGGCAAGGGAAAGCAAGGCAAGGCAAGGGTAACAGAAGGATCGGCTCGGCAAGGGGAAACAAGGCTAAGGGACGGCAACGCACGGCTAGGCAATGCAAGGCCAGCCAAGGAAAGGGTAACGCAAGGCATGGCAAGGTCAGGCAAGGCAAGGCTAATGCACGACAACGCAAGGCTAGGCAGTGCATGGTAAGGCAAGGAAAGAGAAACGGAAGGAAAGGAAGGCAAGGCAAATCCAGGCAAGGCAAGTGTAACAAAAGGCACGGCACGGCAAGGGGAAACAAGGCTAAGGCACGACAACGCACGGCTAGGCAATGCACGGCAAGGCAAGCAAAGAGTAACGGAAGGCAAGGAATGCAAGGCAAAGCAAGGCAACGCAAGCAAGGCTATGGCAAGGTGAAAAAAGTCTAAAGCACGACAACGCAAGGCTACGCAATGCACGGAAGGCAAGCAAAGAGTAACGGAAGGCAAGGAAGGCCAGGGAAAGCAAGGCAAGGCAAGGGTAACGGAAGGAAAGGCACGGCAAGGGGAAACAAGGGTAAGGCACGACAACGCACGGCTAGGCAATGTACGGCAAGGCAAGGAAAGGGTAACGTAAGGCAAGACACGGTGAGGCAAGTCAAGGCTAATGCACGACAACGCAGGGCTAGGCAATGCACGGCAAGGCAAGGAAAGGGTAACGCAAGGGAAGGCACGGTCAGACGAGGCATGGCTAAGGCACGACAACGCAAGGCTAGGCAATGCACGGAAGGCAAGCAAAGAGTAACGGAAGGCAAGGAAGGCAAGGGAAAGCAAGGCAAGGCAAGGGTAACGGAAGGAAACGCACGGCAAGGGGTAACAAGGCTAAGGCACGACAACGCATGGCTAGGCAATGCACGGCAAGGCAAGGAAAGGGTAACGCAAGGCAAGGCACATTGAGGCTAGGCAAGGCTAATGCACGACAACGCAAGGCTCGGCAGTGCATGGTAAGGCAAGGAAAGAGAAACGGAAGGAAAGGAAGGCAAGGCAAATCCAGGCAAGGCAAGTGTAACAAAAGGCACGGCACGGCAAGGGGAAACAAGGCTAAGGCACGACAACGCACGGCTAGGCAATGCACGGCAAGGCAAGGGAAGTGTAACGCAAGCCAAGGCACGGTGAGGCAAGGCAAGGCTAATGCACGATAACGCACAGCTAGGCAATGCACGGCAAGGCAAGGAAAGGCTAACGCAAGGCAAGGCACGGTCAGGCGCGGCAAGGCTAAGGCACGACAACGCACGGCTAAGCAATGCACGGAAGGCAAGCAAAGAGTAACGGAAGGCAAGGAAGGCAAGGGAAAGCAAGGCAAGGCAATGGTAACGGAAGGAAACGCACGGCAAGGGGAAACAAGGCTAAGGCACGACAACGCACGGCTAGGCAATGCACGGCAAGGCAAGGAAAGGGTAACGCAAGGCAAGGCACGGTGAGGCAAGGCAAGGCTAATGCACGACAACGCAAGGCTCGGCAGTGCATGGTAAGGCAAGGAAAGAGAAACGGAAGGAAAGGAAGGCAAGGCAAATCCAGGCAAGGCAAGTGTAACAAAAGGCACGGCACGGCAAGGGGAAACAAGGCTAAGGCACGACAACGCACGGCTAGGCAATGCACGGCAAGGCAAGGGAAGGGTAACGCAAGCCAAGGCACGGTGAGGCAAGGCAAGGCTAATGCACGATAACGCACAGCTAGGCAATGCACGGCAAGGCAAGGAAAGGCTAACGCAAGGCAAGGCACGGTCAGGCGAGGCAAGGCTAAGGCACGACAACGCACGGCTAGGCAATGCACGGAAGGCAAGCAAAGAGTAACGGAAGGCAAAGAAGGCAAGGGAAAGCAAGGCAAGGCAAGGGTAACGGAAGGAACGGCACGGCAAGGGGAAACAAGGCTAAGGCACGACAAAGCACGGCTAGGCAATGCACGGCAAGGCAAGGAAAGGCTAACGCAAGGCAAGGCACGGTCAGGCGAGGCAAGGCTAAGGCACGACAACGCAAGGTTAGGCAATGCACGGAAGGCAAGCAAAGAGTAACGGATGGGAAGGAAGGCAAGGGAAAGCAAGTCAAGGTAAGGGTAAAGGAAGGAACGGCACGGCAAGGGGAAACAAGGCTAAGGCACGACAGCGCACGGCTAGGCAATGCACGGCAACGCAAGGAAAGGGTAACGCAAGGCAAGGAACTGTCAGGCGAGGCTAGGCTAAGGCACGACAACGCAAGGCTAGGCAATGCCCGGAAGGTAAGCAAAGAGAAACGTAAGGCAAGGAAAGCAAGGGAAAGCAAGGCAAGGTAAGGGTAAGGGAAGGAACGGCACGGCAAGGGAAACCAGGCTAAGGCACGACAACGCACGGCTAGGCAATGCACGGCAAGGCAAGGAAAGGGTACCGCAAGGGAAGGCATGGTCAGACGAGGCAAGGCTAAGGCACGACAACGCAAGGCTAGGCAATGCACGGAAGGCAAGCAAAGAGTAACGGAAGGCAAGGAAGGCAAGGGAAAGCAAGGCAAGGCAAGGGTAACAGAAGGAACGGCTCGGAAAGGGGAAACAAGGCTAAGGGACGGCAACGCACGGCTAGGCAATGCACGGCAAGCCAAGGAAAGGGTAACGCAAGGCAAGGCACTGTCAGGCGAGGGAAGGCTAATGCACGACAATACAAGGCTAGGCAATGCACGGAAGGCAAGCAAAGAGTAACGGAAGGCAAGGAATGCAAGGCAAAGCAAGGCAACGCAAGCAAGGCTATGGCAAGGTGAAAAAAGGCTAAGGCACGACAACGCAAGGCTAGGCAATGCACGGAAGGCAAGGAAAGAGTAACGGAAGGCAAGGAAGGCAAGGCAAAGCAAGGCAAGGCAAGGGTAACGGAAGGCTATACGGCAAGGGAAACAAGGCTAAGGCACGACTAAGGCACTGCTAGGCAATGCACGGCAAGGCAAGGAAAGGGTAACGCAAGGCAAGTCACGGTCAGGCGAGGCAAGGCTAAGGAACGACAACGCAAGGCTAGGCAGTGCACGGCTAGGCAGGGAAAGAGTAACGGAAGGAAAGGAAGGCAAGGCAAAGCAAGGCAACGCAAGCAAGGCTATGGCAAGGTGAAAAAAGGCTAAAGCACGACAACGCAAGGCTACGCAATGCACGGAAGGCAAGCAAAGAGTAACGGAAGGCAAGGAAGGCCAGGGAAAGCAAGGCAAGGCAAGGGTAACGGAAGGAACGGTACGGCAAGGGGAAACAAGGCTAAGGCACGACAACGCACGGCTAGGCAATGAACGGCAAGGCAAGGAAAGGGTAACGTAAGGCAAGGCACGGTGAGGCAAGGCAAGGCTAATTCACGACAACGCAGGGCTAGGCAATGCACGGCAAGGCAAGGAAAGGATAACGCAAGGGAAGGCACGGTCAGACGAGGCAAGGCTAAGGCACGACAAAGCAAGGCTAGGCAATGCACGGAAGGCAAGCAAAGTGTAACGGAAGGCAAGGAAAGCAAGGGAAAGCAAGGCGAGGCAAGGGTAACGGAAGGAAACGCACGGCAAGGGGAAACAAGGCTAAGGCACGACAACGCACGGCTAGGCAATGCACGGCAAGGCAAGGAAAGGGTAACTCAAGGGAAGGCACGATCAGACGAGGCAAGGCTAAGGCACGACAACGCAAGGCTAGGCAATGCACGGAAGGCAAGCAAAGTGTAACGGAATGCAAGGAAGGCAAGTGAAAGCAAGGCAAGGCAAGGGTAACAGAAGGAACGGCTCGGCAAGGGGAAACAAGCCTAAGGGACGGCAACGCACGGCTAGGCAATGCACGGCCAGCCAAGGAAAGGGTATCGCAAGGCAAGGCACGGTCAGTCAAGGCAAGGCTAATGCACGACAAGTCAAGGCTCGACAGTGCACGGTAAGGCAAGGAAAGAGTAACGGAAGGAAAGGAAGGCAAGGCAAATCCAGGCAAGGCAAGTGTAACAAAAGGCACGGCACGGCAAGGGGAAACAAGGCGAAGGGACGGCAACGCACGGCTAGGCAATGCACGGCAAGGCAAGGAAAGGCTAACGCAAGGCAAGGAACTGTCAGGCGAGGCAAGGCTAAGGCACGACAACGCAAGGCTAGGCAATGCACGGAAGGTAAGCAAAGAGAAACGTAAGGCAAGGAAAGCAAGGGAAAGCAAGGCAAGGCAAGGGTAATGGAACGCACGGCACGGCAATGGGAAACAAGGCTAAGGCAGGACAACGCACGGCTAGGCAATGCACGGCACGGCAAGTAAAGAGTAACGGAAGGAAAGGAAGGCAAGGCAAATCCAGGCAAGGCAAGTGTAACAAAAGGCACGGCACGGCAAGGGGAAACAAGGCTAAGGCACGACAACGCACGGCTAGGCAATGCACGGCAAGGCAAGGAACGGGTAACGCAAGGCAAGGCACGGTCAGGCGAGGCAAGGCTAAGGAACGACAACGCAAGGCTAGACAATGCACGGAAGGCAAGCAAAGAGTAACGGAATGCAAGGAATGCAAGGCAAAGCAAGGCAACGCAAGCAAGGCTATGGCAAGGTGAAAAAAGGCTAAAGCACGACAACGCAAGGCTACGCAATGCACGGAAGGCAAGCAAAGAGTAACGGAAGGCAAGGAAGGCCAGGGAAAGCAAGGTAAGGCAAGGGTAACGGAAGGAAAGGCACGGCAAGGGGAAACAAGGCTAAGGCACGACAAAGCACGGCTAGGCAATGAACGGCAAGGCAAGGAAAGGGTAACGCAAGGCAAGGCACGGTGAGGCAAGGCAAGGCTAATGCACGACAACGCAGGGCTAGGCAATGCACGGCAAGGCAAGGAAAGGGTAACGCAAGGGAAGGCACGGTCAGACGAGGCAAGGCTAAGGCACGACAACGCAAGGCTAGGCAATGCACGGAAGGCAAGCAAAGAGTAACGGAAGGCAAGGAAGACAAGGGAAAGCAAGGCAAGGCAAGGGTAACAGAAGGAACGGCTCGGCAAGGTGAAACAAGGCTAAGGGACGGCAACGCACGGCTAGGCAATGCAAGGCCCGCCAAGGAAAGGTTAACGCAAGGCAAGGCACGGTCAGGCAAGGCAAGGCTAATGCACGACAACAAAAGGCTAGGCAGTGCACGGTAAGGCAAGGAAAGAGAAACGGAAGGAAAGGAAGGCAAGGCAAATCCAGGCAAGGCAAGTGTAACAAAAGGCACGGCACGGCAAGGGGAAACAAGGCTAAGGCACGACAAAGCACGGCTAGGCAATGCACGGCAAGGCAAGGAAAGGCTAATGCAAGGCAAGGCACGGTCAGGCGAGGCAAGGCTAAGGCACGACAACGCAAGGCTAGGCAATGCACGGAAGGCTAGCAAAGAGTAACGGATGGCAAGGAAGGCAAGGGAAAGCAAGTCAAGGTAAGGGTAACGGAAGGGGAAACGGCACGGCAAGGGGAAACAAGGCTAAGGGCACGGCAAGCGCACGGCTAGGCAATGCACGGCAAGGCAAGGAAAGGGTAACGCAAGGCAAGGAACTGTCAGGCGAGGCAAGGCTAAGGCACGACAACGCAAGGCTAGGCAATGCACGGAAGGTAAGCAAAGAGAAACGTAAGGCAAGGAAAGCAAGGGAAAGCAAGGCAAGGTAAGGGTAAGGGAAGGAACGGCACGGCAAGGGAAACCAGGCTAAGGCACGACAACGCACGGCTAGGCAATGCACGGCAAGGCAAGGAAAGGGTAACGCAAGGCAAGGCACGGTGAGGCAAGGCAAGGAGAATGCACGACAACGCACGGCTAGGAAATGCACGGCAATGCAAGGAAAGGGTAACGCAAGGGAAGGCACGGTCAGACGAGGCAAGGCTAAGGCACGACAACGCAAGGCTAGGCAATGCACGGAAGGCAAGCAAAGAGTAACGGAAGGCAAGGAAGGCAAGGGAAAGCAAGGGAAGGCAAGGGTAACAGAAGGAACGGCTCGGCAAGGGCAAACAAGGCTAAGGGACGGCAACGCACGGCTATGCAATGCACGGCAAGGCAAGGAAAGGGTAACGCAAGGCAAGGCACGGTGAGGCTAGGCAAGGCTAATGCACGACAACGCATGGCTAGGCAATGCACGGCAAGGCAAGGAAAGGGTAACGCAAGGCAAGGCACTGTCAGGCGAGGCAAGGCTAAGGCACGACAATGCACGGCTAGGCAATGCACGGCAAGGCGAGGAAAGGGTAACGCAAGGGAAGGCACTATCAGACGAGGCAAGGCTAAGGCACGACAACGCAAGGCTAGGCAATGCACGGAAGGCAATCAAAGAGTAACGGAAGGCAAGGAAGGCAAGTGAAAACAAGGCAAGGCAAGGGTTACAGAAGGAACGGCTCGGCAAGGGGAAACAAGTCTAAGGGACGGCAACGCACGGCTAGGCAATGCACGGCCAGGCAAGGAAAGGGTAACGCAAGGCAAGGCACGGTGAGGCAAGGCAAGGCTAATGCACGACAATACAAGGCTAGGCAATGCACGGAAGGCAAGCAAAGAGTAACGGAAGGCAAGGAATGCAAGGCAAAGCAAGGCAACGCAAGCAAGGCTATGGCAAGGTGAAAAAAGGCTAAGGCACGACAACGCAAGGCTAGGCCATGCACGGAAGGCAAGCAAAGAGTAACGGAAGGCAAGGAAGGCAAGGGAAAGCAAGGCAAGGCAAGGGTAACGGAAGGAAACGCAGGGCAAGGCGAAACAAGGCTAAGGCACGACAACGCACGGCTAGGCAATGCACGGCAAGGCAAGGAAAGGGTAACGCAAGGCAAGGCACGGTGAGGCAAGGCAAGGCTAATGCACGACAACGCACGGCTAGGCAATGCACGGCAAGGCAAGGAAAGGGTAACGCAAGGGAAGGCACGGTTAGACGAGGCAAGGCTAAGGCACGACAACGCAAGGCTAGGCAATGCACGGAAGGCAAGCAAAGGGTAACGGAAGGCAAGGAAGACAAGGGAAATCAAGGCAAGGCAAGGGTAACAGAAGGAACGGCTCGGCAAGGGGAAACAAGGCTAATGGACGGCAGCGGACGGCTAGGCAATGCACGGCCAGCCAAGGAAAGGGTAACGCAAGGCAAGGCACGGTCAGGCAAGGCAAGGCTAATGCACGACAACGCAAGGCTAGGCAGTGCACGGTAAGGCAAGGAAAGAGTAACGGAAGGAAAGTAAGGCAAGGCAAATCCAGGCAAGGCAAGTTTAACAAAAGGCACGGCACGGCAAGGGGAAACAAGGCTAAGGCACGACAACGCACGGCTAGGCAATGGACGGCAAGGCAAGGAAAGGCTAACGCAAGGCAAGGCACGGTGAGGCAAGGCAAGGCTAATGCACGACAACGCACGGCTAGGCAATGCACGGCAAGGCATGTAAAGGGTAACGCAAGGCAAGGCACGGTCAGGCGAGGCAAGGCTAAGGGACGACAACGCAAGGCTAGACAATGCACGGAAAGCAAGCAAAGAGTAAGGGAAGGCAAGGAATGCAAGGCAAAGCAAGGCAAAGCAAGCAAGGCTATGGCAAGGTGAAAAAAGTCTAAAGCACGACAACGCAAGGTTACGCAATGCACGGAAGGCAAGCAAAGAGTAACGGAAGGCAAGGAAGGCCAGGGAAAGCAAGGCAAGGCAAGGGTAACGGAAGGAAAGGCACGGCAAGGGGAAACAAGGCTAAGGCACGACAACGCACGGCTAGGCAATGTACGGCAAGGCAAGGAAAGGGTAACGTAAGGCAAGGCACGGTGAGGCAAGTCAAGGCTAATGCACGACAACGCAGGGCTAGGCAATGCACGGCAAGGCAAGTAAAGGGTAACGCAAGGGAACGCACGGTCAGACGAGGCATGGCTAAGGCACGATAACGCAAGGCTAGGCAATGCACGGAAGGCAAGCAAAGAGTAACGGAAGGCAAGGAAGGCAAGGGAAAGCAAGGCAAGGCAAGGGTAACGGAAGGAAACGCACGGCAAGGGGAAACAAGGCTAAGGCACGACAACGCACGGCTAGGCAATGAACGGCAAGTCAAGGAAAGGGTAACGCAAGGCAAGGCGCGGAGAGGCAAGGCAAGGCTAATGCACGACAACGCAGGGCTAGGCAATGCACGGCAAGGCAAGGAAAGGGTAACGCAAGGGAAGGCACTGTCAGACGAGGCAAGGCTAAGGCACGACAACGCAAGGCTAGGCAATGCACGGACGGCAAGCAAAGAGTAACGGAAGGCAAGGAAGGCCAGGGAAAGCAAGGCAAGGCAAGGGTAACGGAAGGAAACGCACGGCAAGGGGCAACAAGGCTAAGGCACGACAACGCACGGCTAGGCAATGCACGGCAAGGCAAGGAAAGGGTAACGCAAGGCAAGGCACGGTGAGGCAAGGCAAGGCTAATGCACGACAACGCACGGCTAGGAAATGCACGGCAATGCAAGGAAAGGGTAACGCAAGGGAAGGCACGGTCAGACGAGGCAAGGCTAAGGCACGACAACGCAAGGCTAGGCCATGCACGGAAGGCAAGCAAAGAGTAACGGAAGGCAAGGAAGGCAAGGGAAAGCAAGGCAAGGCAAGGGTAACAGAAGGAACGGCTCGGCAAGGGGAAACAAGGCTAAGGGACGCAAAGCACGGCTAGGCAATGCACGGCCAGCCAAGGAAAGGGTAACGCAAGGCAAGGCACTGTCAGGCAAGGCAAGGCTAATGCACGACAACGCAAGGCTAAGCAGTGCACGGTATGGCAAGGAAAGAGAAACGGAAGGAAAGGAAGGCAAGGCAAATCCAGGCAAGGCAAGTGTAACAAAAGGCACGGCACGGCAAGGGGAAACAAGGCTAAGGCAAGACAACGCACGGCTAGGCAATGCATGGCAAGGCAAGGAAAGGGTAACGCAAGGCAAGGCACGGTGAGGCAAGGCAAGGCTAATGCACGACAACGCACGGCTAGGCAATGCACGGCAAGGCAAGGAAAGGCTAACGCAAGGCAAGGCACGGTCAGGCGAGGCAAGGCTAAGGCACGACAACGCAAGGCTAGGCAATGCACGGAAGGCAAGCAAAGAGTAACGGAAGGCAAGGGAAAGCAAGGCAAGGCAAGGGTAACGGAAGGAAACGCACGGCAAGGGGAAACAAGGCTAAGGCACGACAACGCACGGCTAGGCAATGAACGGCAAGTCAAGGAAAGGGTAACGCAAGGCAAGGCGCGGAGAGGCAAGGCAAGGCTAATGCACGACAACGCAGGGCTAGGCAATGCACGGCAAGGCAAGGAAAGGGTAACGCAAGGGAAGGCACTGTCAGACGAGGCAAGGCTAAGGCACGACAACGCAAGGCTTGGCAATGCACGGAAGGCAAGCAAAGAGTAACGGAAGGCAAGGAAGGCCAGGGAAAGCAAGGCAAGGCAAGGGTAACGGAAGGAAACGCACGGCAAGGGGCAACAAGGCTAAGGCACGACAACGCACGGCTAGGCAATGCACGGCAAGGCAAGGAAAGGGTAACGCAAGGCAAGGCACGGTGAGGCAAGGCAAGGAGAATGCACGACAACGCACGGCTAGGAAATGCACGGCAATGCAAGGAAAGGGTAACGCAAGGGAAGGCACGGTCAGACGAGGCAAGGCTAAGGCACGACAACGCAAGGCTAGGCAATGCACGGAAGGCAAGCAAAGAGTAACGGAAGGCAAGGAAGGCAAGGGAAAGCAAGGGAAGGCAAGGGTAACAGAAGGAACGGCTCGGCAAGGGCAAACAAGGCTAAGGGACGGCAACGCACGGCTATGCAATGCACGGCAAGGCAAGGAAAGGGTAACGCAAGGCAAGGCACGGTGAGGCTAGGCAAGGCTAATGCACGACAACGCATGGCTAGGCAATGCACGGCAAGGCAAGGAAAGGGTAACGCAAGGCAAGGCACTGTCAGGCGAGGCAAGGCTAAGGCACGACAATGCACGGCTAGGCAATGCACGGCAAGGCAAGGAAAGGGTAACGCAAGGGAAGGCACTATCAGACGAGGCAAGGCTAAGGCACGACAACGCAAGGCTAGGCAATGCACGGAAGGCAATCAAAGAGTAACGGAAGGCAAGGAAGGCAAGTGAAAACAAGGCAAGGCAAGGGTTACAGAAGGAACGGCTCGGCAAGGGGAAACAAGGCTAATGGACGGCAGAGGACGGCTAGGCAATGCACGGCCAGCCAAGGAAAGGGTAACGCAAGGCAAGGCACGGTCAGGCAAGGCAAGGCTAATGCACGACAACGCACGGCTAGGCAATGCACGGCAAGGCAAGGAAAGGGTAATGCAAGGCAAGGCACGGTCTGGCGAGGCAAGGCTAAGGAACGACAACGCAAGGCTAGACAATGCACGGAAGGCAAGCAAAGAGTAAGGGAAGGCAAGGAATGCAAGGCAAAGCAAGGCAACGCAAGCAAGGCTATGGCAAGGTGAAAAAAGTCTAAAGCACGACAACGCAAGGCTACGCAATGCACGGAAGGCAAGCAAAGAGTAACGGAAGGCAAGGAAGGCCAGGGAAAGCAAGGCAAGGCAAGGGTAACGGAAGGAAAGGCACGGCAAGGGGAAACAAGTCTAAGGCACGACAACGCACGGCTAGGCAATGTACGGCAAGGCAACGAAAGGGTAACGTAAGGCAAGGCACGGTGAGGCAAGTCAAGGCTAATGCACGACAACGCAGGGCTAGGCAATGCACGGCAAGGCAAGGAAAGGGTAACGCAAGGGAACGCACGGTCAGACGAGGCATGGCTAAGGCACGATAACGCAAGGCTAGGCAATGCACGGAAGGCAAGCAAAGAGTAACGGAAGGCAAGGAAGGCAAGGGAAAGCAAGGCAAGGCAAGGGTAACGGAAGGAAACGCACGGCAAGCGGAAACAAGGCTAATGCACGACAACGCAAGGCTAGGCAATGCACGGCAAGGCAAGGAAAGGGTAACGCAAGGGAAGGCACGGTCAGACAAGGCAAGGCTAAGGCACGACAACGCAAGGCTAGGCAATGCACGGAAGGCAAGCAAAGAGTAACGGAAGGCAAGGAAGGCAAGGGAAAGCAAGGCAAGGCAAGGGTAACGGAAGGAACGGCACGGCAAGGGGAAACAAGGCTAAGGCACGACAACGCAGGACTAGGCAATGCACGGGAAGGCAAGGAAAGGGTAACGCAAGGCAAGGCACTGTCAGGCGAGGGAAGGCTAATGCACGACAACGCAAGGCTAGGCAGTGCACGGCTAGGCAGGGAAAGAGTAACGGAAGGAAAGGAAGGCAAGGCAAAGGGCAAGGCAAGTAACAAAAGGCACGGCACGGCAAGGGGAAACAAGGCGGTCAGGCAATGCACGGCCAGGCAAGGCACGGTGAGGCAAAAGGCTAACGACAACGCAAGGCTAGACAATGCACGGAAGGCAAGCAAAGAGTAAGGGAAGGCAAGGAATGCAAGGCAAAGCAAGGCAACGCAAGCAAGGCTATGGCAAGGTGAAAAAAGTCTAAAGCACGACAACGCAAGGCTAGGCAATGCACGGAAGGCAAGCAAAGAGTAACGGAAGGCAAGGAAGGCCAGGGAAAGCAAGGCAAGGCAAGGGTAACGGAAGGAAAGGCACGGCAAGGGGAAACAAGGCTAAGGCACGACAACGCACGGCTAGGCAATGTACGGCAAGGCAAGGAAAGGGTAACGCAAGGCAAGGCACGGTGAGGCAAGTCAAGGCTAATGCACGACAACGCACGGCTAGGCAATGCACGGCAAGGCAAGGAAAGGGTAACGCAAGGGAACGCACGGTCAGACGAGGCATGGCTAAGGCACGATAACGCAAGGCTAGGCAATGCACGGAAGGCAAGCAAAGAGTAACGGAAGGCAAGGAAGGCAAGGGAAAGCAAGGCAAGGCAAGGGTAACGAGAAGGAAACGGCACGGCAAGGGGAAACAAGGCTAATGCACGACAACGCACGGCTAGGCAATGCACGGCAAGGCAAGGAAAGGGTAACGCAAGGCAAGGCACGG
>NW_027422482.1:0-63848 GCF_037893015.1 Macrotis lagotis | reverse complement strand
GTTGTCGTGCATTATCCTTGCCTCGCCTGACCGTGCCTTGCCTTGCGTTACCCTTTCCTTGCCTTGCCGTGCATTGCCTCGCCCTGCGGTGTCGTGCCTTAGGCTTGTTTCCCCTTACCGTGCCGTTCCTTCCATTACCCTTTCCTTGCTTGGCATTCCCTTGCTTTCTTTGCCTTCCGTTACTCTTTTCTTGCCTTGCCGTGCATTGCCTAGCCGTGCGTTGTCGTGCCTTAGCCTTTTTTCACCTTGCCATAGACTTGCTTGCATTGCCTTGCTTTGCCTTGCATTCCTTGACTTCCGTTATTCTTTGCTTAGACTTCCGAGCATTGCCTAGCCGTGCGTTGCCGTGCCTTAGCCTGGTTTCCCCTTGCCGTGCCGTGCGTTTTGTTAAACTTGCCTTGCCTGGCTTTGCCTTACCTTCCTTTCCTTCCGTTACTCTTTCCTTGCCTAGCCGTGCACTGCCTAGCCTTCCGTTGTTGTTCATTAGCCTTGCCTTGCCTGACCGTGCCTTGCCTGGCGTTACCCTTTCCTTGCTTTTCCGTGCATTGCCTAGCCCTGCGTTGTCGTGCCTTAGCGTTGTTTCCCCTTGCCGTGCCGTTCCTTCTCTTACCCTTACCTTGCCTTGCTTTCCCTTGCTTTCCTTGCCTTCCGTTACTCTTTGCTTACCTTCCGTGCATTGCCTAGCCTTGCGTTGTCGTGCCTTAGCCTTCCCTCGCCTGACAGTGCCTTGCCTTGCGTTACCCTTTTCTTGCGTTGCCGTGCATTGCCTAGCCGTGCGTTGTCGTGCCTTAGCCTTGTTTCTCCTTGCGGTGCCTTGCCATAGATTTCCGTTCCGCCCTTGCCTTCCGTTACTCTTTGCTTGCCTTCCGTGCATTGCCTAGCTTTGCGTTGTCGTGCCTTAGCCTTTTTTCACCATGCCATAGCCTTGCTTGCGTTTCCTTCCTTTGCCTTGCATTCCTTGCCTTCCGTTACTCTTTGCTTGCCTTCCTTGCATTGACTAGCCTTGCGTTGTCGTGCCTTAGCCTTGCCTCGCCTGACCGTGCCTTGCCTTGCGTTACCCTTTCCTTGCCTTTCCGTGCATTGCATAGCCGTGCGTTGTCGTGCCTTAGCCTTGCCTCGCCTGACCGTGCCTTGCCTTGCGTTGCCCTGTCCTTCCCTATCCGTGCATTCCCTAGCTGTGCGTTGTCGTTCCTTAGCCTTGTTTCCCCTTGCGGTGCCGTGCCTTCCGTTACCCTTGCTTTGCCTTGGTTTTCCTTGCCTTCCTTGCCTTGCGTTACTGTTTGCTTGCCTTGCCGTGCATTGCCCAACCTTGTGTTGTCATGCGTTATTCTTGCCTTGCATGACCGTGCCTTGCCTTGCGTTCCCCTTTCCTTGCCTTGCCGTGCATTGCCTAGCCGTCCGTTCTCGTGCCTTAGCCTTGTTTCACCTTGCCATAGCCTTGCTTGCGTTGCCTTGCTTTGCCTTGCCTTCCTTGCCTTCCGTTACTCTTTGCATGCCTTCCGTGCATTGCCTAGCCTTGCGTTGTCGTACATTAGCCTTGCCTCGCCTGACAGTGCCTTGCCATGCGTTACCCATTCCTTCCCTTGCCGTGCATTGCCTAGCCCTGCGTTTTCGTGCCTTAGCATTGTTTCCCCTTACCGTGCCGTTCTTTCCGTTCCCCTTGCCTTCCCTTGCTTTCCCTTGCCTTCCTTGCCTTCCGTTACTCTTTGCTTACCTTCCGTGCATTGCCTAGCCTTCCGTTGTCGTGCCTTTGCCTTGCCTCGCCTGACAGTGCCTTGCCTTGCGTTACCCCTTCCTTGCCTGGCCGTGCATTGCCTATCCCTGCGTTTTCGTGCCTTAGCATTGTTTCCCCGTACCGTGCCGTTCCTTCCGTTCCCCTTGCCTTCCCTTGCTTGCCCTTGCCTTCCTTGCCTTCCATTACTCTTGGCTTGCCTTCCGTGCATTGCCTAGCCTTGCGTTGTCGTTCCTTAACCTTGCCTCGCCTGACCGTGCCTTGCCTTGCGTTACCCTTTCCTTGCCTTGCCGTGCATTGCCTAACCGTGCGTTGTCGTGCATTAGCCATGCCTTGCCTCACCGTGCCTTGCCTTGCGTTACCCTTTCCTTGATTGGCCGTGCATTTCCTAGCCGTGCGTTGCCGTGCCTTAGCCTTGTTTCCCCTTGCCGTGCCTTGCCGTTTGTTACACTTGCCTTGCCTTGCTTTGCCTTGCCTTCCTTTCCTTCCCTTACTCTTTCCTTGCCTAGCCGTACACTGCCTACCCTTGCATTGCCATGCATTAACCTTGCCTCGACTGACCGTGCCTTGCGTTGCGTTACCCTTTCCCTGCCTTGCCGTGCATTGCCTAGCCCTGCGTTGTCGTGCCTTAGCCTTGTTTCCCCTTACCGTGCCGTTCCTTCCATTACCCTTGCCTTCCCTTGCTTTCCCTTGCCTTCCTTGCCTTCCGTTACTATTTGCTTGCCTTCCGTGCATTGCCTTGTTTCCCCTTACCTTGCCTTTCCTTCCATTACCCTTTCCTTGCTTGGCATTCCCTTGCTTTCTTTGCCTTCCGTTACTCTTTTCTTGCCTTCCGTGCTTTGCCTACTCTTGCGTTGTCGTGACTAAGCCTTCCCTCGCCTGACCGTGCCTTGCCTTGCGTTACCCTTTCCTTGCCTTGCCGTGCATTGCCTAGCCGTGCGTTGTCGTGCCTTAGCCTTTTTTCACCTTGCCATTGACTTGCTTGCGTTGCCTTGCTTTGCCTTGCATTCCTTGACTTCCGTTATTCTTTGCTTGACTTCCGAGCATTGCCTAGCCGTACGTTGCCGTGCCTTAGCCTGGTTTCCCCTTGCCGTGCCGTGCGTTTTGTTAAACTTGCCTTGCCTGGCTTTGCCTTGCCTTCCTTTCCTTCCGTTACTCTTTCCTTGCCTTGCCGTGCACTGCCTAGCCTTGCGTTGTCGTTCATTAGCCTTGCCTTGCCTGACCGTGCCTTGCCTGGCGTTACCCTTTCCTTGCTTTTCCGTGCATTGCCTAGCCCTGCGTTGTCATGCCTTGGCGTTGTGTCCCCTTGCCGTGCCGTTCCTTCTCTTACCCTTACCTTGCCTTGCTTTCCCTTGCTTTCCTTGCCTTCCGTTACTCTTTGCTTACCTTCCGTGCATTGCCTAGCCTTGCGTTGTCGTGCCTTAGCCTTCCCTCGCCTGACAGTGCCTTGCCTTGCGTTACCCTTTCTTTCCCTTGCCGTGCATTGCCTAGCCGTGCGGTGTCGTGCATTAGCCTTGCCTTGCCTGACCATTCCTTCCCTGGCGTTACCCTTTCCTTGCCTTTCCGTGCATTGTCTAGCCCTGCGTTGTCGTGCCTTAGCCTTGTTTCCCCTTGCCGTGCAGTTCCTTCTCTTACCCTTACCTTGCCTTGCTTTCCCTTGCTTTCCTTCCCTTCCGTTACTCTTTGCTTACGTTCAATGCATTGCCTAGCCTTTCGTTGTCGTGCCTTAGCCTTGCCTCGCCTGACAGTGCCTTGCCTTGCGTTACCCTTTCCTTGCCTTGCCGTGCATTGACTAGCCGTGCGTTGTCGTGCCTTAGCCTTGTTTCCCCTTGCCGTGCTGTTCCTTCCCTTACCTATACCTTGCCTTGATTTCCCTTGCTTTCCTTGCCTTCCGTTACTCTTTGCTTACCTTCCGTGCATTGCCTAGCCTTGCGTTGTCGTGCCTTAACCTTGCCTCGTCTGACAGTGCCTTGCCTTGCGTCACCCTTTCCTTCCCTGGCCGTGCATTGCCTAGCCGTGCGTTGTCGTGCATTAGCCTTGTTTCACCTTGCCATAGCCTTGCTTGCGTTGCCTTGCTTTGCCTCGCCTTCCTTTCCTTCCGTTACACTTTCCTTGCCTAACCGTACACTGCCTAGCCTTGCGTTGTCGTACATTAGCCTTGCCTCGCCTGACCGTGCCTTCGCTTGCGTTACTCTTTCCTTGCCTTGCCGTGGATTGCCTAGCCCTGCGTTGTCGTGCCTTAGGCTTGTTTCCTATTACCTTGCCTTTCCTTCCATTACCCTTACCTTCCCTTGCTTTCCCTTGCCTTCCTTGCCTTCCGTTACTCTTTGCTTACATTCCGTGCATTTCCTAGCCTTCCGTTGTCGTGCCTTAGCCTTGCCTCGCCTGACAGTGCCTTGCCTTGCGTTACCCTTTCCTTGCCTGGCCGTGCATTTCCTAGCCGTGCGTTGTCGTGCATTAGCCTTGTTTCACCTTGCCATAGCCTTGCTTGCGTTGCCTTGCTTTGCCTTGCCTTCCTTTCCTTCCGTTACTCTTTCCTTGCCTAACCGTACACTGCCTAGCCTTGCGTTGTCGTGCATTAGCCTTGCCTCGCCTGACCGTGCCTTCGCTTGCGTTACCCTTTCCTTGCCTTGCCGTGGATTGCCTAGCCAAGCGTTGTCGTGCCTTAGGCTTGTTTCCCCTTACCTTGCCATTCCTTCCATTACCCTGTCCTTGCTTGGCATTCCCTTGCTTTCTTTGCCTTCCGTTACTCTTTTCTTGCCTTCCGTGCTTTGCCTACCCTTGCGTTGTCGTGACTAAGCCTTCCCTCGCCTGACCGTGCCTTGCCTTGCGTTACCCTTTCCTTGCCTTGCCGTGCATTGCCTAGCCGTGCGTTGTCGTGCCTTAGCCTTTTTTCACCTTGCCATAGACTTGCTTGCGTTGCCTTGCTTTGACTTGCATTCCTTGACTTCCGTTATTCTTTGCTTGACGTCCGAGCATTGCCTAGCCGTGCGTTGCCGTGCCTTAGCTTGGTTTCCCCTTGCCGTGCCGTACGTTTTGTTAAACTTGCCTTGCCTGGCTTTGCCTTGCCTTCCTTTCCTTCCGTTACTCTTTCCTTGCCTTGCCGTGCACTGCCTAGCCTTGCGTTGTCGTTCATTAGCCTTGCCTTGCCTGACCGTGCCTTGCCTGGCGTTACCCTTTCCTTGCTTTTCCGTGCATTGCCTAGCCCTGCGTTGTCGTGCCTTAGCGTTGTTTCCCCTTGCCGTGCCGTTCCTTCTCTTACCCTTACCTTGCCTTGCTTTCCCTTGCTTTCCTTGCCTTCCGTTACTCTTTGCTTACCTTCCGTGCATTGCCTAGCCTTGCGTTGTCGTGCCTTAGCCTTCCCTCGCCTGACAGTGCCTTGCCTTGCGTTACCCTTTCTTTCCCTTGCCGTGCATTGCCTAGCCGTGCGGTGTCGTGCATTAGCCTTGCCTTGCCTGACCATTCCTTCCCTGGCGTTACCCTTTCCTTGCCTTTCCGTGCATTGTCTAGCCCTGCGTTGTCGTGCCTTAGCCTTGTTTCCCCTTGCAGTGCAGTTCCTTCTCTTACCCTTACCTTGCCTTGCTTTCCCTTGCTTTCCTTCCCTTCCGTTACTCTTTGCTTACGTTCAATGCATTGCCTAGCCTTTCGTTGTCGTGCCTTAGCCTTGCCTCGCCTGACAGTGCCTTACCTTGCGTTACCCTTTCCTTGCCTTGCCGTGCATTGACTAGCCGTGCGTTGTCGTGCCTTAGCCTTGTTTCCCCTTGCCGTGCTGTTCCTTCCCTTACCTATACCTTGCCTTGCTTTCCCTTGCTTTCCTTGCCTTCCGTTACTCTTTGTTTACCTTCCGTGCATTGCCTAGCCTTGCGTTGTCGTGCCTTAACCTTGCCTCGCCTGACAGTGCCTTGCCTTGCGTCACCCTTTCCTTCCCTGGCCGTGCATTGCCTAGCCGTGCGTTGTCGTGCATTAGCCTTGTTTCACCTTGCCATAGCATTGCTTGAGTTGCCTTGCTTTGCCTCGCCTTCCTTTCCTTCCGTTACACTTTCCTTGCCTAACCGTACACTGCCTAGCCTTGCGTTGTCGTACATTTGCCTTGCCTCGCCTGACCGTGCCTTCGCTTGCGTTACCCTTTCCTTGCCTTGCCGTGGATTGCGTAGCCCTGCGTTGTCGTGCCTTAGGCTTGTTTCCCCTTACCTTGCCTTTCCTTCCATTACCCTTGCCTTCCCTTTCTTTCCCTTGCCTTCCTTGCCTTCCGTTACTCTTTGCTTACCTTCCGTGCATTGCCTAGCCTTCCGTTGTCGTGCCTTAGCCTTGCCTCGCCTGACAGTGCCTTGCCTTGCGTTACCCTTTCCTTGCCTGGCCGTGCATTGCCTAGCCGTGCGTTGTCGTGCATTAGCCTTGTTTCACCTTGCCATAGCCTTGCTTGCGTTGCCTTGCTTTGCCTTGCCTTCCTATCCTTCCGTTACTCTTTCCTTGCCTAACCGTACACTGCCTAGCCTTGCGTTGTCGTGCATTATCCTTGCCTCGCCTGACCGTGCCTTGCCTTGCGTTACCCTTTCCTTGCCTTGCCGTGCATTGCCTCGCCCTGCGGTGTCGTGCCTTAGGCTTGTTTCCCCTTACCGTGCCGTTCCTTCCATTACCCTTTCCTTACTTGGCATTCCCTTGCTTTCTTTGCCTTCCGTTACTCTTTTCTTGCCTTGCCGTGCATTGCCTAGCCGTGCGTTGTCGTGCCTTAGCCTTTTTTCACCTTGCCATAGACTTGCTTGCATTGCCTTGCTTTGCCTTGCATTCCTTGACTTCCGTTATTCTTTGCTTGACTTCCGAGCATTGCCTAGCCGTGCGTTGCCGTGCCTTAGCCTGGTTTCCCCTTGCCGTGCCGTGCGTTTTGTTAAACTTGCCTTGCCTGGCTTTGCCTTACCTTCCTTTCCTTCTGTTACTCTTTCCTTGCCTTGCCGTGCACTGCCTAGCCTTCCGTTGTTGTTCATTAGCCTTGCCTTGCCTGACCGTGCCTTGCCTGGCGTTACCCTTTCCTTGCTTTTCCGTGCATTGCCTAGCCCTGCGTTGTCGTGCCTTAGCGTTGTTTCCCCTTGCCGTGCCGTTCCTTCTCTTACCCTTACCTTGCCTTGCTTTCCCTTGCTTTCCTTGCCTTCCGTTACTCTTTGCTTACCTTCCGTGCATTGCCTAGCCTTGCGTTGTCGTGCCTTAGCCTTCCCTCGCCTGACAGTGCCTTGCCTTGCGTTACCCTTTTCTTGCGTTGCCGTGCATTGCCTAGCCGTGCGTTGTCGTGCCTTAGCCTTGTTTCTCCTTGCGGTGCCTTGCATTTCCGTTCCGCCCTTGCCTTCCGTTACTCTTTGCTTGCCTTCCGTGCATTGCCTAGCTTTGCGTTGTCGTGCCTTAGCCTTTTTTCACCATGCCATAGCCTTGCTTGCGTTTCCTTCCTTTGCCTTGCATTCCTTGCCTTCCGTTACTCTTTGCTTGCCTTCCTTGCATTGACTAGCCTTGCGTTGTCGTGCCTTAGCCTTGCCTCGCCTGACCGTGCCTTGCCTTGCGTTACCCTTTCCTTGCCTTTCCGTGCATTGCATAGCCGTGCGTTGTCGTGCCTTAGCCTTGCCTCGCCTGACCGTGCCTTGCCTTGCGTTGCCCTGTCCTTCCCTATCCGTGCATTCCCTAGCTGTGCGTTGTCGTTCCTTAGCCTTGTTTCCCCTTGCGGTGCCGTGCCTTCCGTTACCCTTGCTTTGCCTTGGTTTTCCTTGCCTTCCTTGCCTTGCGTTACTGTTTGCTTGCCTTGCCGTGCATTGCCCAACCTTGTGTTGTCATGCGTTATTCTTGCCTTGCATGACCGTGCCTTGCCTTGCGTTCCCCTTTCCTTGCCTTGCCGTGCATTGCCTAGCCGTCCGTTCTCGTGCCTTAGCCTTGTTTCACCTTGCCATAGCCTTGCTTGCGTTGCCTTGCTTTGCCTTGCCTTCCTTGCCTTCCGTTACTCTTTGCATGCCTTCCGTGCATTGCCTAGCCTTGCGTTGTCGTACATTAGCCTTGCCTCGCCTGACAGTGCCTTGCCATGCGTTACCCATTCCTTCCCTTGCCGTGCATTGCTTAGCCCTGCGTTTTCGTGCCTTAGCATTGTTTCCCCTTACCGTGCCGTTCCTTCCGTTCCCCTTGCCTTCCCTTGCTTTCCCTTGCCTTCCTTGCCTTCCGTTACTCTTTGCTTACCTTCCGTGCATTGCCTAGCCTTCCGTTGTCGTGCCTTTGCCTTGCCTCGCCTGACAGTGCCTTGCCTTGCGTTACCCCTTCCTTGCCTGGCCGTGCATTGCCTATCCCTGCGTTTTCGTGCCTTAGCATTGTTTCCCCGTACCGTGCCGTTCCTTCCGTTCCCCTTGCCTTCCCTTGCTTGCCCTTGCCTTCCTTGCCTTCCATTACTCTTGGCTTGCCTTCCGTGCATTGCCTAGCCTTGCGTTGTCGTTCCTTAACCTTGCCTCGCCTGACCGTGCCTTGCCTTGCGTTACCCTTTCCTTGCCTTGCCGTGCATTGCCTAACCGTGCGTTGTCGTGCATTAGCCATGCCTTGCCTCACCGTGCCTTGCCTTGCGTTACCCTTTCCTTGATTGGCCGTGCATTTCCTAGCCGTGCGTTGCCGTGCCTTAGCCTTGTTTCCCCTTGCCGTGCCTTGCCGTTTGTTACACTTGCCTTGCCTTGCTTTGCCTTGCCTTCCTTTCCTTCCCTTACTCTTTCCTTGCCTAGCCGTACACTGCCTACCCTTGCATTGCCATGCATTGACCTTGCCTCGACTGACCGTGCCTTGCGTTGCGTTACCCTTTCCCTGCCTTGCCGTGCATTGCCTAGCCCTGCGTTGTCGTGCCTTAGCCTTGTTTCCCCTTACCGTGCCGTTCCTTCCATTACCCTTGCCTTCCCTTGCTTTCCCTTGCCTTCCTTGCCTTCCGTTACTATTTGCTTGCCTTCCGTGCATTGCCTTGTTTCCCCTTACCTTGCCTTTCCTTCCATTACCCTTTCCTTGCTTGGCATTCCCTTGCTTTCTTTGCCTTCCGTTACTCTTTTCTTGCCTTCCGTGCTTTGCCTACTCTTGCGTTGTCGTGACTAAGCCTTCCCTCGCCTGACCGTGCCTTGCCTTGCGTTACCCTTTCCTTGCCTTGCCGTGCATTGCCTAGCCGTGCGTTGTCGTGCCTTAGCCTTTTTTCACCTTGCCATAGACTTGCTTGCGTTGCCTTGCTTTGCCTTGCATTCCTTGACTTCCGTTATTCTTTGCTTGACTTCCGAGCATTGCCTAGCCGTGCGTTGCCGTGCCTTAGCCTGGTTTCCCCTTGCCGTGCCGTGCGTTTTGTTAAACTTGCCTTGCCTGGCTTTGCCTTGCCTTCCTTTCCTTCCGTTACTCTTTCCTTGCCTTGCCGTGCACTTCCTAGCCTTGCGTTGTCGTTCATTAGCCTTGCCTTGCCTGACCGTGCCTTGCCTGGCGTTACCCTTTCCTTGCTTTTCCGTGCATTGCCTAGCCCTGCGTTGTCATGCCTTGGCGTTGTGTCCCCTTGCCGTGCCGTTCCTTCTCTTACCCTTACCTTGCCTTGCTTTCCCTTGCTTTCCTTGCCTTCCGTTACTCTTTGCTTACCTTCCGTGCATTGCCTAGCCTTGCGTTGTCGTGCCTTAGCCTTCCCTCGCCTGACAGTGCCTTGCCTTGCGTTACCCTTTCTTTCCCTTGCCGTGCATTGCCTAGCCGTGCGGTGTCGTGCATTAGCCTTGCCTTGCCTGACCATTCCTTCCCTGGCGTTACCCTTTCCTTGCCTTTCCGTGCATTGTCTAGCCCTGCGTTGTCGTGCCTTAGCCTTGTTTCCCCTTGCCGTGCAGTTCCTTCTCTTACCCTTACCTTGCCTTGCTTTCCCTTGCTTTCCTTCCCTTCCGTTACTCTTTGCTTACGTTCAATGCATTGCCTAGCCTTTCGTTGTCGTGCCTTAGCCTTGCCTCGCCTGACAGTGCCTTGCCTTGCGTTACCCTTTCCTTGCCTTGCCGTGCATTGACTAGCCGTGCGTTGTCGTGCCTTAGCCTTGTTTCCCCTTGCCGTGCTGTTCCTTCCCTTACCTATACCTTGCCTTGATTTCCCTTGCTTTCCTTGCCTTCCGTTACTCTTTGCTTACCTTCCGTGCATTGCCTAGCCTTGCGTTGTCGTGCCTTAACCTTGCCTCGTCTGACAGTGCCTTGCCTTGCGTCACCCTTTCCTTCCCTGGCCGTGCATTGCCTAGCCGTGCGTTGTCGTGCATTAGCCTTGTTTCACCTTGCCATAGCCTTGCTTGCGTTGCCTTGCTTTGCCTCGCCTTCCTTTCCTTCCGTTACACTTTCCTTGCCTAACCGTACACTGCCTAGCCTTGCGTTGTCGTACATTAGCCTTGCCTCGCCTGACCGTGCCTTCGCTTGCGTTACTCTTTCCTTGCCTTGCCGTGGATTGCCTAGCCCTGCGTTGTCGTGCCTTAGGCTTGTTTCCTATTACCTTGCCTTTCCTTCCATTACCCTTACCTTCCCTTGCTTTCCCTTGCCTTCCTTGCCTTCCGTTACTCTTTGCTTACATTCCGTGCATTTCCTAGCCTTCCGTTGTCGTGCCTTAGCCTTGCCTCGCCTGACAGTGCCTTGCCTTGCGTTACCCTTTCCTTGCCTGGCCGTGCATTTCCTAGCCGTGCGTTGTCGTGCATTAGCCTTGTTTCACCTTGCCATAGCCTTGCTTGCGTTGCCTTGCTTTGCCTTGCCTTCCTTTCCTTCCGTTACTCTTTCCTTGCCTAACCGTACACTGCCTAGCCTTGCGTTGTCGTGCATCAGCCTTGCCTCGCCTGACCGTGCCTTCGCTTGCGTTACCCTTTCCTTGCCTTGCCGTGGATTGCCTAGCCAAGCGTTGTCGTGCCTTAGGCTTGTTTCCCCTTACCTTGCCATTCCTTCCATTACCCTTTCCTTGCTTGGCATTCCCTTACTTTCTTTGCCTTCCGTTACTCTTTTCTTGCCTTCCGTGCTTTGCCTACCCTTGCGTTGTCGTGACTAAGCCTTCCCTCGCCTGACCGTGCCTTGCCTTGCGTTACCCTTTCCTTGCCTTGCCGTGCATTGCCTAGCCGTGCGTTGTCGTGCCTTAGCCTTTTTTCACCTTGCCATAGACTTGCTTGCGTTGCCTTCCTTTGCCTTGCATTCCTTGACTTCCGTTATTCTTTGCTTGACTTCCGAGCATTGCCTAGCCGTGCGTTGCCGTGCCTTAGCTTGGTTTCCCCTTGCCGTGCCGTACGTTTTGTTAAACTTGCCTTGCCTGGCTTTGCCTTGCCTTCCTTTCCTTCCGTTACTCTTTCCTTGCCTTGCCGTGCACTGCCTAGCCTTGCGTTGTCGTTCATTAGCCTTGCCTTGCCTGACCGTGCCTTGCCTGGCGTTACCCTTTCCTTGCTTTTCCGTGCATTGCCTAGCCCTGCGTTGTCGTGCCTTAGCGTTGTTTCCCCTTGCCGTGCCGTTCCTTCTCTTACCCTTACCTTGCCTTGCTTTCCCTTGCTTTCCTTGCCTTCCGTTACTCTTTGCTTACCTTCCGTGCATTGCCTAGCCTTGCGTTGTCGTGCCTTAGCCTTCCCTCGCCTGACAGTGCCTTGCCTTGCGTTACCCTTTCTTTCCCTTGCCGTGCATTGCCTAGCCGTGCGGTGTCGTGCATTAGCCTTGCCTTGCCTGACCATTCCTTCCCTGGCGTTACCCTTTCCTTGCCTTTCCGTGCATTGTCTAGCCCTGCGTTGTCGTGCCTTAGCCTTGTTTCCCCTTGCAGTGCAGTTCCTTCTCTTACCCTTACCTTGCCTTGCTTTCCCTTGCTTTCCTTCCCTTCCGTTACTCTTTGCTTACGTTCAATGCATTGCCTAGCCTTTCGTTGTCGTGCCTTAGCCTTGCCTCGCCTGACAGTGCCTTGCCTTGCGTTACCCTTTCCTTGCCTTGCCGTGCATTGACTAGCCGTGCGTTGTCGTGCCTTAGCCTTGTTTCCCCTTGCCGTGCTGTTCCTTCCCTTACCTATACCTTGCCTTGCTTTCCCTTGCTTTCCTTGCCTTCCGTTACTCTTTGCTTACCTTCCGTGCATTGCCTAGCCTTGCGTTGTCGTGCCTTAACCTTGCCTCGCCTGACAGTGCCTTGCCTTGCGTCACCCTTTCCTTCCCTGGCCGTGCATTGCCTAGCCGTGCGTTGTCGTGCATTAGCCTTGTTTCACCTTTCCATAGCCTTGCTTGCGTTGCCTTGCTTTGCCTCGCCTTCCTTTCCTTCCGTTACACTTTCCTTGCCTAACCGTACACTGCCTAGCCTTGCGTTGTCGTACATTAGCCTTGCCTCGCCTGACCGTGCCTTCGCTTGCGTTACCCTTTCCTTGCCTTGCCGTGGATTGCGTAGCCCTGCGTTGTCGTGCCTTAGGCTTGTTTCCCCTTACCTTGCCTTTCCTTCCATTACCCTTGCCTTCCCTTGCTTTCCCTTGCCTTCCTTGCCTTCCGTTACTCTTTGCTTACCTTCCGTGCATTGCCTAGCCTTCCGTTGTCGTGCCTTAGCCTTGCCTCGCCTGACAGTGCCTTGCATTGCGTTACCCTTTCCTTGCCTAGCCGTGCATTGCCTAGCCGTGCGTTGTGGTGCATTAGCCTTGTTTCACCTTGCCATAGCCTTGCTTGCGTTGCCTTGCTTTGCCTTGCCTTCCTTTCCTTCCGTTACTCTTTCCTTGCCTAACCGTACACTGCCTAGCCTTGCGTTGTCGTGCATTATCCTTGCCTCGCCTGACCGTGCCTTGCCTTGCGTTACCCTTTCCTTGCCTTGCCGTGCATTGCCTCGCCCTGCGGTGTCGTGCCTTAGGCTTGTTTCCCCTTACCGTGCCGTTCCTTCCATTACCCTTTCCTTGCTTGGCATTCCCTTGCTTTCTTTGCCTTCCGTTACTCTTTTCTTGCCTTGCCGTGCATTGCCTAGCCGTGCGTTGTCGTTCCTTATCCTTTTTTCACCTTGCCATAGACTTGCTTGCATTTCCTTGCTTTGCCTTGCATTCCTTGACTTCCGTTATTCTTTGGTTGACTTCCGAGCATTGCCTAGCCGTGCGTTGCCGTGCCTTAGCCTGGTTTCCACTTGCCGTGCCGTGCGTTTTTTTAATCTTGCCTTGCCTGGCTTTGCCTTGCCTTCCTTTCCTTCTGTTACTCTTTCCTTGCCTTGCCGTGCACTGCCTAGCCTTGCGTTGTCGTTCATTAGCCTTGTCTTGCCTGACCGTGCCTTGCCTGGCGTTACCCTTTCCTTGCTTTTCCGTGCATTCCCTAGCCCTGCGTTGTCGTGCCTTAGCGTTCTTTCCCCTTACCGTGCCGTTCCTTCTCTTACCCTTACCTTGCCTTGCTTTCCCTTGCTTTCCTTGCCTTCCGTTACTCTTTGCTTACGTTCAATGCATTGCCTAGCCTTGCGTTGTCGTGCCTTAGCCTTCCCTCGCCTGACAGTGCCTTGCCTTGCGTTACCCTTTTCTTGCGTTGCCGTGCATTGCCTAGCCGTGCGTTGTCGTGCCTTAGCCTTGTTTCTCCTTGCGGTGCCTTGCATTTCCGTTCCGCCCTTGCCTTCCGTTACTCTTTGCTTGCCTTCCGTGCATTGCCTAGCTTTGCGTTGTCGTGCCTTAGCCTTTTTTCACCTTGCCATAGCCTTGCTTGCGTTTCCTTCCTTTGCCTTGCATTCCTTGCCTTCCGTTACTCTTTGCTTGCCTTCCTTGCATTGACTAGCCTTCCGTTGTCGTGCCTTAGCCTTGCCTCGCCTGACAGTGCCTTGCCTTGCGTTACCCCTTCCTTGCCTGGCCGTGCATTGCCTAGCCCTGCGTTTTCGTGCCTTAGCATTGTTTCCCCTTACCGTGCCGTTCCTTCCGTTCCCCTTGCCTTCCCTTGCTTGCCCTTGCCTTCCTTGCCTTCCGTTACTCTTGGCTTGCCTTCCGTGCATTGCCTAGCCTTGCGTTGTCGTTCCTTAACCTTGCCTCGCCTGACCGTGCCTTGCCTTGCGTTACCCTTTCCTTGCCTTTCCGTGCATTGCATAGCCGTGCGTTGTCGTGCCTTAGCCTTGCCTCGCCTGACCGTGCCTTGCCTTGCGTTGCCCTGTCCTTCCCTATTCGTGCATTCCCTAGCTGTGCGTTGTCGTTCCTTAGCCTTGTTTCCCCTTGCGGTGCCGTGCCTTCCGTTACCCTTGCTTTGCCTTGGTTTCCCTTGCCTTCCTTGCCTTGCGTTACTGTTTGCTTGCCTTGCCGTTCATTGCCCAACCTTGTGTTGTCATGCGTTATTCTTGCCTTGCATGACCGTGCCTTGCCTTGCGTTCCCCTTTCCTTGCCTTGCCGTGCATTACCTAGCCGTCCGTTCTCGTGCCTTAGCATTGTTTCACCTTGCCATAGCCTTGCTTGCGTTGCCTTGCTTTGCCTTGCCTTCCTTGCCTTCCGTTACTCTTTGCATGCCTTCCGTGCATTGCCTAGCCTTGCGTTGTCGTACATTAGCCTTGCCTCGCCTGACAGTGCCTTGCCATGCGTTACCCATTCCTTCCCTTGCCGTGCATTGCCTAGCCCTGCGTTTTCGTGCCTTAGCATTGTTTCCCCTTACCGTGCCGTTCCTTCCGTTCCCCTTGCGTTCCCTTGCTTTCCCTTGCCTTCCTTGCCTTCCGTTACTCTTTGCTTACTTTCCGTGCATTGCCTAGCCTTCCGTTGTCGTGCCTTAGCCTTGCCTCGCCTGACAGTGCCTTGCCTTGCGTTACCCCTTCCTTGCCTGGCCGTGCATTGCCTAGCCCTGCGTTTTCGTGCCTTAGCATTGTTTCCCCTTACCGTGCCGTTCCGTCCGTTCCCCTTGCCTTCCCTTGCTTGCCCTTGCCTTCCTTGCCTTCCGTTACTCTTGGCTTGCCTTCCGTGCATTGCCTAGCCTTGCGTTGTCGTTCCTTAACCTTGCCTCGCCTGACCGTGCCTTGCCTTGCGTTACCCTTTCCTTACCTTGCCGTGCATTGCCTAGCCGTGCGTTGTCGTGCATTAGCCTTGCCTTGCCTCACCGTGATTTGCCTTTCGTTACCCTTTCCTTGACTGGCCGTGCATTGCCTAGCCGTGCGTTGCCGTGCCTTAGCCTTGTTTCCCCTTGCCCTGCCGTTCCTTCCATTACCCTTGCCTTGCCTGGCTATGCCTTGCCTTCCTTTCCTTCCGTTACTCTTTCCTTGCCTTGCCATGCACTGCGTAGCCTTGCGTTGTCCTGCCTTAGCCGTGCCTCGTCTGACCGTGCCTTGCCTTCCGTTACTCTTTCCTTGCCTAGCCGTGCAGTGCCTAGCCTTGCGTTGTCGTGCATTAGCCTTGCCTCGCCTGACCGTGCCTTGCTTTGCGTTACCCTTTCCTTGCCTTGCCGTGCATTGCATAGCCGTGCGTTGCCGTTCCTTAGCCTTGTTTACCCTTGCCGAGCCGTTCCTTCCGTTACCCTTGCCTTGCCTTGCTTTCCCTTGCCTTCCTTGCCTTCCGTCACTCTTTGCTTGCCTTCCGTGCATTGCCTAGCCTTGCTTTGTCGTGCCTTAGCCTTGCCTCGCCTGACCGTGCCTTCCTTTGCGTTACCCTTTCCTTGCCTTGCTTTGCATTGCCTAGCCGTGCGTTGTCGTGCATTAGCGTTGCCTTGCCTCACCGTGCCTTGCCTTGCGTTGCCCTGTCCTTCCCTATCCATGCATTCCCTAGCTGTGCGTTTTCGTTCCTTAGCCTTGTTTCCCCTTGCTGTGCCGTGCCTTCCGTTACCCTTGCTTTGCCTTGGTTTCCCTTGCCTTCCTTGCCTTGCGTTACTGTTTGCTTGCCTTGCCGTGCATTGCCCAACCTTGTGTTGTCATGCGTTATTCTTGCCTTGCATGACCGTGCCTTGCCTTGCCTTCCCCTTTCCTTGCCTTGCCGTGCATTGCCTAGCCGTCCGTTCTCGTGCCTTAGCCTTTTTTCACCTTGCCATAGACTTGCTTGCGTTGCCTTGCTTTGCCTTGCATTCCTTGCCTTCCGTTACTCTTTGCTTGCCTTCCGTGCATTGCCTAGCCTTGCGTTGTCGTGCCTTAGCCTTTTTTCACCTTGCCATAGACTTGCTTGCGTTGCCTTGCTTTGCCTTGCATTCCTTGCCTTCCGTTACTCTTTGCTTGCCTTCCGTGCATTGCCTAGTCTTGCGTTGTCGTGCCTTAGCCTTGCCTCGCCTGACAGTGCCTTGCCTTGCGTTACCCCTTCCTTGCCTTGCCGTGCATTGCCTAGCCCTCCGTTTTCGTGCCTTAGCATTGTTTCCCCTTACCGTGCCGTTCCTTCCGTTCCACTTGCCTTCCCTTGCTTGCCCTTGCCTTCCTTGCCTTCCGTTACTCTTGGCTTGCCTTTCGTGCATTGCCTAGCCTTGCGTTGTCGTTCCTTAACCTTGCCTCGCCTGACCGTGCCTTGCCTTGCCTTA
This sequence comes from Macrotis lagotis, assembly GCF_037893015.1. Lineage (NCBI taxonomy): Eukaryota > Metazoa > Chordata > Mammalia > Peramelemorphia > Peramelidae > Macrotis > Macrotis lagotis. Next base: position 47,712 of record NW_027422482.1, on the reverse strand, counting down.
CCCTTTCCTTGCCTTGCCGTGCATTGCCTAACGGTGCGTTGTCGTGCATTACCCATGCCTTGCCTCACCGTGCCTTGCCTTGCGTTACCCTTTCCTTGATTGGCCGTGCATTGCCTAGCCGTGCGTTGCCGTGCCTTAGCCTTGTTTCCCCTTCCCGTGCCTTGCCTTTTGTTACACTTCCCTTGCCTTGCTTTTCCTTGCTTTCCTTCCCTTCCGTTACTCTTTGCTTACGTTCAATGCATTGCCTAGCCTTTCGTTGTCGTGCCTTAGCCTTGCCTCGCCTGACACTGCCTTGCCTTGCGTTACCCTTTCCTTGCCTTGCCGTGCATTGACTAGCCGTGCGTTGTCGTGCCTTAGCCTTGTTTCCACTTGCCGTGCTGTTCCTTCCCTTACCTATACCTTGCCTTGCTTTCCCTTGCTTTCCTTGCCTTCCGTTACTCTTTGCTTACCTTCCGTGCATTGCCTAGCCTTGCGTTGTCGTGCCTTAACCTTGCCTCGCCTGACAGTGCCTTGCCTTGCGTCACAATTTCCTTCCCTGGCCGTGCATTGCCTAGCCGTGCGTTGTCGTGCATTAGCCTTGTTTCACCTTGCCATAGCATTGCTTGAGTTGCCTTGCTTTGCCTCGCCTTCCTTTCCTTCCGTTACACTTTCCTTGCCTAACCGTACACTGCCTAGCCTTGCGTTGTCGTACATTTGTCTTGCCTCGCCTGACCGTGCCTTCGCTTGCGTTACCCTTTCCTTGCCTTGCCGTGGATTGCGTAGCCCTGCGTTGTCGTGCCTTAGGCTTGTTTCCCCTTACCTTGCCTTTCCTTCCATTACCCTTGCCTTCCCTTTCTTTCCCTTGCCTTCCTTGCCTTCCGTTACTCTTTGCTTACCTTCCGTGCATTGCCTAGCCTTCCGTTGTCGTGCCTTAGCCTTGCCTCGCCTGACAGTGCCTTGCCTTGCGTTACCCTTTCCTTGCCTGGCAGTGCATTGCCTAGCCGTGCGTTGTCGTGCATTAGCCTTGTTTCACCTTGCCATAGCCTTGCTTGCGTTGCCTTGCTTTGTCTTTCCTTCCTATCCTTCCGTTACGCTTTCCTTGCCTAACCGTACACTGCCTAGCCTTGCGTTGTCGTGCATTATCCTTGCCTCGCCTGACCGTGCCTTGCCTTGCGTTACCCTTTCCTTGCCTTGCCGTGCATTGCCTCGCCCTGCGGTGTCGTGCCTTAGGCTTGTTTCCCCTTACCGTGCCGTTCCTTCCATTACCCTTTCCTTGCTTGGCATTCCCTTGCTTTCTTTGCCTTCCGTTACTCTTTTCTTGCCTTCCCGTGCATTGCCTAGCCGTGCGTTGTCGTGCCTTAGCCTTTTTTCACCTTGCCATAGACTTGCTTGCATTGCCTTGCTTTGCCTTCCATTCCTTGACTTCCGTTATTCTTTGCTTGACTTCCGAGCATTGCCTAGCCGTGCGTTGCCGTGCCTTAGCCTGGTTTCCCCTTGCCGTGCCGTGCGTTTTGTTAAACTTGCCTTGCCTGGCTTTGCCTTACCTTCCTTTCCTTCTGTTACTCTTTCCTTGCCTTGCCGTGCACTGCCTAGCCTTCCGTTGTTGTTCATTAGCCTTGCCTTGCCTGACCGTGCCTTGCCTGGCGTTACCCTTTCCTTGCTTTTCCGTGCATTGCCTAGCCCTGCGTTGTCGTGCCTTAGCGTTGTTTCCCCTTGCCGTGCCGTTCCTTCTCTTACCCTTACCTTGCCTTGCTTTCTCTTGCTTTCCTTGCCTTCCGTTACTCTTTGCTTACCTTCCGTGCATTGCCTAGCCTTGCGTTGTCGTGCCTTAGCCTTCCCTCGCCTGACAGTGCCTTGCCTTGCGTTACCCTTTTCTTGCGTTGCCGTGCATTGCCTAGCCGTGCGTTGTCGTGCCTTAGCCTTGTTTCTCCTTGCGGTGCCTTGCATTTCCGTTCCGCCCTTGCCTTCCGTTACTCTTTGCTTGCCTTCCGTGCATTGCCTAGCTTTGCGTTGTCGTGCCTTAGCCTTTTTTCACCATGCCATAGCCTTGCTTGCGTTTCCTTCCTTTGCCTTGCATTCCTTGCCTTCCGTTACTCTTTGCTTGCCTTCCTTGCATTGACTAGCCTTGCGTTGTCGTGCCTTAGCCTTGCCTCGCCTGAAAGTGCCTTGCCTTGCGTTACCCTTTCCTTGCCTTTCCGTGCATTGCATAGCCGTGCGTTGTCGTGCCTTAGCCTTGCCTCGCCTGACCGTGCCTTGCCTTGCGTTGCCATGTCCTTCCCTATCCGTGCATTCCGTAGCTGTGCGTTGTCGTTCCTTAGCCTTGTTTCCCCTTGCGGTGCCGTGCCTTCCGTTACCCTTGCTTTGCCTTGGTTTCCCTTGCCTTCCTTGCCTTGCGTTACTGTTTGCTTGCCTTGCCGTGCATTGCCCAACCTTGTGTTGTCATGCGTTATTCTTGCCTTGCATGACCGTGCCTTGCCTTGCCTTCCCCTTTCCTTGCCTTGCCGTGCATTGCCTAACGGTGCGTTGTCGTGCATTACCCATGCCTTGCCTCACCGTGCCTTGCCTTGCGTTACCCTTTCCTTGATTGGCCGTGCATTGCCTAGCCGTGCGTTGCCGTGCCTTAGCCTTGTTTCCCCTTCCCGTGCCTTGCCTTTTGTTACACTTCCCTTGCCTTGCTTTTCCTTGCTTTCCTTCCCTTCCGTTACTCTTTGCTTACGTTCAATGCATTGCCTAGCCTTTCGTTGTCGTGCCTTAGCCTTGCCTCGCCTGACACTGCCTTGCCTTGCGTTACCCTTTCCTTGCCTTGCCGTGCATTGACTAGCCGTGCGTTGTCGTGCCTTAGCCTTGTTTCCCCTTGCCGTGCTGTTCCTTCCCTTACCTATACCTTGCCTTGCTTTCCCTTGCTTTCCTTGCCTTCCGTTACTCTTTGCTTACCTTCCGTGCATTGCCTAGCCTTGCGTTGTCGTGCCTTAACCTTGCCTCGCCTGACAGTGCCTTGCCTTGCGTCACAATTTCCTTCCCTGGCCGTGCATTGCCTAGCCGTGCGTTGTCGTGCATTAGCCTTGTTTCACCTTGCCATAGCATTGCTTGAGTTGCCTTGCTTTGCCTCGCCTTCCTTTCCTTCCGTTACACTTTCCTTGCCTAACCGTACACTGCCTAGCCTTGCGTTGTCGTACATTTGTCTTGCCTCGCCTGACCGTGCCTTCGCTTGCGTTACCCTTTCCTTGCCTTGCCGTGGATTGCGTAGCCCTGCGTTGTCGTGCCTTAGGCTTGTTTCCCCTTACCTTGCCTTTCCTTCCATTACCCTTGCCTTCCCTTTCTTTCCCTTGCCTTCCTTGCCTTCCGTTACTCTTTGCTTACCTTCCGTGCATTGCCTAGCCTTCCGTTGTCGTGCCTTAGCCTTGCCTCGCCTGACAGTGCCTTGCCTTGCGTTACCCTTTCCTTGCCTGGCCGTGCATTGCCTAGCCGTGCGTTGTCGTGCATTAGCCTTGTTTCACCTTGCCATAGCCTTGCTTGCGTTGCCTTGCTTTGTCTTGCCTTCCTATCCTTCCGTTACTCTTTCCTTGCCTAACCGTACACTGCCTAGCCTTGCGTTGTCGTGCATTATCCTTGCCTCGCCTGACCGTGCCTTGCCTTGCGTTACCCTTTCCTTGCCTTGCCGTGCATTGCCTCGCCCTGCGGTGTCGTGCCTTAGGCTTGTTTCCCCTTACCGTGCCGTTCCTTCCATTACCCTTTCCTTGCTTGGCATTCCCTTGCTTTCTTTGCCTTCCGTTACTCTTTTCTTGCCTTCCCGTGCATTGCCTAGCCGTGCGTTGTCGTGCCTTAGCCTTTTTTCACCTTGCCATAGACTTGCTTGCATTGCCTTGCTTTGCCTTCCATTCCTTGACTTCCGTTATTCTTTGCTTGACTTCCGAGCATTGCCTAGCCGTGCGTTGCCGTGCCTTAGCCTGGTTTCCCCTTGCCGTGCCGTGCGTTTTGTTAAACTTGCCTTGCCTGGCTTTGCCTTACCTTCCTTTCCTTCTGTTACTCTTTCCTTGCCTTGCCGTGCACTGCCTAGCCTTCCGTTGTTGTTCATTAGCCTTGCCTTGCCTGACCGTGCCTTGCCTGGCGTTACCCTTTCCTTGCTTTTCCGTGCATTGCCTAGCCCTGCGTTGTCGTGCCTTAGCGTTGTTTCCCCTTGCCGTGCCGTTCCTTCTCTTACCCTTACCTTGCCTTGCTTTCTCTTGCTTTCCTTGCCTTCCGTTACTCTTTGCTTACCTTCCGTGCATTGCCTAGCCTTGCGTTGTCGTGCCTTAGCCTTCCCTCGCCTGACAGTGCCTTGCCTTGCGTTACCCTTTTCTTGCGTTGCCGTGCATTGCCTAGCCGTGCGTTGTCGTGCCTTAGCCTTGTTTCTCCTTGCGGTGCCTTGCATTTCCGTTCCGCCCTTGCCTTCCGTTACTCTTTGCTTGCCTTCCGTGCATTGCCTAGCTTTGCGTTGTCGTGCCTTAGCCTTTTTTCACCATGCCATAGCCTTGCTTGCGTTTCCTTCCTTTGCCTTGCATTCCTTGCCTTCCGTTACTCTTTGCTTGCCTTCCTTGCATTGACTAGCCTTGCGTTGTCGTGCCTTAGCCTTGCCTCGCCTGAAAGTGCCTTGCCTTGCGTTACCCTTTCCTTGCCTTTCCGTGCATTGCATAGCCGTGCGTTGTCGTGCCTTAGCCTTGCCTCGCCTGACCGTGCCTTGCCTTGCGTTGCCCTGTCCTTCCCTATCCGTGCATTCCGTAGCTGTGCGTTGTCGTTCCTTAGCCTTGTTTCCCCTTGCGGTGCCGTGCCTTCCGTTACCCTTGCTTTGCCTTGGTTTCCCTTGCCTTCCTTGCCTTGCGTTACTGTTTGCTTGCCTTGCCGTGCATTGCCCAACCTTGTGTTGTCATGCGTTATTCTTGCCTTGCATGACCGTGCCTTGCCTTGCGTTCCCCTTTCCTTGCCTTGCCGTGCATTGCCTAGCCGTCCGTTCTCGTGCCTTAGCCTTGTTTCACCTTGCCATAGCCTTGCTTGCGTTGCCTTGCTTTGCCTTGCCTTCCTTGCCTTCCGTTACTCTTTGCATGCCTTCCGTGCATTGCCTAGCCTTGCGTTGTCGTACATTAGCCTTGCCTCGCCTGACAGTGCCTTGCCATGCGTTACCCATTCCTTCCCTTGCCGTGCATTGCCTAGCCCTGCGTTTTCGTGCCTTAGCATTGTTTCCCCTTACCGTGCCGTTCCTTCCGTTCCCCTTGCCTTCCCTTGCTTTCCCTTGCCTTCCTTGCCTTCCGTTACTCTTTGCTTACCTTCCGTGCATTGCCTAGCCTTCCGTTGTCGTGCCTTTGCCTTGCCTCGCCTGACAGTGCCTTGCCTTGCGTTACCCCTTCCTTGCCTCGCCGTGCATTGCCTATCCCTGCGTTTTCGTGCCTTAGCATTGTTTCCCCCGTACCGTGCCGTTCCTTCCGTTCCCCTTGCATTCCCTTGCTTGCCCTTGCCTTCCTTGCCTTCCATTACTCTTGGCTTGCCTTCCGTGCATTGCCTAGCCTTGCGTTGTCGTTCCTTAACCTTGCCTCGCCTGACCGTGCCTTGCCTTGCGTTACCCTTTCCTTGCCTTGCCGTGCATTGCCTAACCGTGCGTTGTCGTGCATTAGCCATGCCTTGCCTCACCGTGCCTTGCCTTGCGTTACCCTTTCCTTGATTGGCCGTGCATTTCCTAGCCGTGCGTTGCCGTGCCTTAGCCTTGTTTCCCCTTGCCGTGCCTTGCCGTTTGTTACACTTGCCTTTCCTTGCTTTGCCTTGCCTTCCTTTCCTTCCCTTACTCTTTCCTTGCCTAGCCGTACACTGCCTACCCTTGCATTGCCATGCATTAACCTTGCCTCGACTGACCGTGCCTTGCGTTGCGTTACCCTTTCCCTGCCTTGCCGTGCATTGCCTAGCCCTGCGTTGTCGTGCCTTAGCCTTGTTTCCCCTTACCGTGCCGTTCCTTCCATTACCCTTGCCTTCCCTTGCTTTCCCTTGCCTTCCTTGCCTTCCGTTACTATTTGCTTGCCTTCCGTGCATTGCCTTGTTTCCCCTTACCTTGCCTTTCCTTCCATTACCCTTTCCTTGCTTGGCATTCCCTTGCTTTCTTTGCCTTCCGTTACTCTTTTCTTGCCTTCCGTGCTTTGCCTACCCTTGCGTTGTCGTGCCTAAGCCTTCCCTCGCCTGACCGTGCCTTGCCTTGCGTTACCCTTTCCTTGCCTTGCCGTGCATTGCCTAGCCGTGCGTTGTCGTGCCTTAGCCTTTTTTCACCTTGCCATAGACTTGCTTGCGTTGCCTTGCTTTGCCTTGCATTCCTTGACTTCCGTTATTCTTTGCTTGACTTCCGAGCATTGCCTAGCCGTGCGTTGCCGTGCCTTAGCCTGGTTTCCCCTTGCCGTGCCGTGCGTTTTGTTAAACTTGCCTTGCCTGGCTTTGCCTTGCCTTCCTTTCCTAACGTTACTCGTTCCTTCCCTTGCCGTGCACTGTCTAGCCTTGCGTTGTTGTTCATTAGACTTGCCTTGCCTGACCGTGCCTTGCCTGGCGTTACCCTTTCCTTGCTTTTCCGTGCATTGCCTAGCCCTGCGTTGTCATGCCTTGGCGTTGTGTCCCCTTGCCGTGCCGTTCCTTCTCTTACCCTTACCTTGCCTTGCTTTCCCTTGCTTTCCTTGCCTTCCGTTACTCTTTGCTTACCTTCCGTGCATTGCCTAGCCTTGCGTTGTCGTGCCTTAGCCTTCCCTCGCCTGACAGTGCCTTGCCTTGCGTTACCCTTTCTTTCCCTTGCCGTGCATTGCCTAGCCGTGCGGTGTCGTGCATTAGCCTTGCCTTGCCTGACCATTCCTTCCCTGGCGTTACCCTTTCCTTGCCTTTCCGTGCATTGTCTAGCCCTGCGTTGTCGTGCCTTAGCCTTGTTTCCCCTTGCCGTGCAGTTCCTTCTCTTACCCTTACCTTGCCTTGCTTTCCCTTGCTTTCCTTCCCTTCCGTTACTCTTTGCTTACGTTCAATGCATTGCCTAGCCTTTCGTTGTCGTGCCTTAGCCTTGCCTCGCCTGACAGTGCCTTGCCTTGCGTTACCCTTTCCTTGCCTTGCCGTGCATTGACTAGCCGTGCGTTGTCGTGCCTTAGCCTTGTTTCCACTTGCCGTGCTGTTCCTTCCCTTACCTATACCTTGCCTTGCTTTCCCTTGCTTTCCTTGCCTTCCGTTACTCTTTGCTTACCTTCCGTGCATTGCCTAGCCTTGCGTTGTCGTGCCTTAACCTTGCTTCGTCTGACAGTGCCTTGCCTTGCGTCACCCTTTCCTTCCCTGGCCGTGCATTGCCTAGCCGTGCGTTGTCGTGCATTAGCCATGTTTCACCTTGCCATAGCCTTGCTTGCGTTGCCTTGCTTTGCCTCGCCTTCCTTTCCTTCCGTTACACTTTCCTTGCCTAACCGTACACTGCCTAGCCTTGCGTTGTCGTACATTAGCCTTGCCTCGCCTGACCTTGCCTTCGCTTGCGTTACTCTTTCCTTGCCTTGCCGTGGATTGCCTAGCCCTGCGTTGTCGTACCTTAGGCTTGTTTCCTATTACCTTGCCTTTCCTTCCATTACCCTTGCCTTCCCTTGCTTTCCCTTGCCTTCCTTGCCTTCCGTTACTCTTTGCTTACATTCCGTGCATTTCCTAGCCTTCCGTTGTCGTGCCTTAGCCTTGCCTCGCCTGACAGTGCCTTGCCTTGCGTTACCCTTTCCTTGCCTGGCCGTGCATTGCCTAGCCGTGCGTTGTCGTGCATTAGCCTTGTTTCACCTTGCCATAGCCTTGCTTGCGTTGCCTTGCTTTGCCTTGCCTTCCTTTCCTTCCGTTACTCTTTCCTTGCCTAACCGTACACTGCCTAGCCTTGCGTTGTCGTGCATTAGCCTTGCCTCGCCTGACCGTGCCTTCGCTTGCGTTACCCTTTCCTTGCCTTGCCGTGGATTGCCTAGCCAAGCGTTGTCGTGCCTTAGGCTTGTTTCCCCTTACCTTGCCTTTCCTTCCATTACCCTTGCCTTCCCTTGCTTTCCCTTGCCTTCCTTGCCTTCCGTTACTCTTTGCTTACCTTCCGTGCATTGCCTAGCCTTCCGTTGTCGTGCCTTAGCCTTGCCTCGCCTGACAGTGCCTTGCTTTGCGTTACCCTTTCCTTGCCTGGCCGTGCATTGCCTAGCCGTGCGTTGCCGTGCCTTAGCCTTGTTTCCCCTTGCCGAGCCGTTCCTTCCGTTACTCTTGCCTTGCCTTGCTTTCCCTTGCCTTCCTTGCCTTCCGTCACTCTTTGCTTGCCTTCCGTGCATTGCCTAGCCTTGCGTTGTCGTGCCTTAGCCTTGCCTCGCCCGACCGTGCCTTCCCTTGCGTTACCCTTTCCTTGCCATGCCGTGTATTGCCCAACCTTGTGTTGTCGTGCGTTATTCTTGCTTTGCCTGACCGTGCCTTGCCTAGCCGTGCCTTGTAATGCCTTAGCCTTGTTTCACCTTGCCATAGCCTGGCTTGCGTTGCCTTGCTTTGCCTTGCCTTCCTTGCCTTCCGTTACTCTTTGCTTGCCTTCCGTGCATTGCCTAGCCTTGCGTTGTCGTGCCTCAGCCTTTTTTTCACCTTGCCATAGACTTGCTTGCTTTGCCTTGCTTTGCCATACAATCCTTGCCTTCCGTTACTCTTTGCTTGCCTTCCGTGCATTGCCTAGCTTTGCGTTGTCGTGCCTTAGCCTTTTTTCACCTTGCCATAACCTTGCTTGCGTTGCCTTCCTTTGCCTTGCATTCCTTGCCTTCCGTTACTCTTTACTTGCCTTCCTTGCAATGACTAGCCTTTCGTTGTCGTGCCTTAGCCTTGCCTCGCCTGACCGTGCCTTGCCTTGCGTTACCCTTTCCTTGCCTTTCCGTGCATTGCCTAGCCGTGCGTTGTCGTGCATTTGCGTTGCCTTGCCTCACCGTGCCTTGCCTTGCGTTGCCCTGTCCTTCCCTATCCGTGCATTCCCTAGCTGTGCGTTGTCGTTCCTTAGCCTTGTTTCCCCTTGCGGTGCCGTGCCTTCCGTTACCCTTGCTTTGCCTTGGTTTCCCTTGCCTTCCTTGCCTTGCGTTAATGTTTGCTTGCCTTGCCGTGCATTGCCCAACCTTGTGTTGTCATGCGTTATTCTTGCCTTGCATGACCGTGGCTTGCCTTGCGTTCCCCTTTCTTTGCCTTGCCGTGCATTGCCTAGCCGTCCGTTCTCGTGCCTTAGCCGTGTTTCACCTTGCCATAGCCTTGCTTGCGTTGCCTTGCTTTGCCTTGCCTTCCTTGCCTTCCGTTACTCTTTGCATGCCTTCCGTGCATTGCCTAGCCTTGCGTTGTCGTTCCTTAACCTTGCCTCGGCTGACCGTGCCTTGCCTTGCGTTACCCTTACCTTGCCTTGCCGTGCATTGCCTAGCCGTGCGTTGTCGTGCCTTAGCCTTGCCTCGACTGACAGTGCCTTGCCTTGCGTTACCCCTTCCTTCCCTTGCCGTGCATTGCCTAGCCCTGCGTTTTCGTGCCTTAGCCTTGCCTTGCCTCACCGTGATTTCCCTTGTGTTACCCTTTCCTTGACTGGCCGTGCATTGCCTAGCCGTGCGTTGGCGTGCATTAGCCTTGCCTTGCCTCACCGTGATTTGCCTTGCGTTACCCTTTCGTTGACTGGCCGTGCATTGCCTAGCCGTGCGTTGCCGTGCCTTAGCCTTGTTTCCCCTTGCCCTGCCGTTCCTTCCATTACCCTTGCCTTGCCTGGCTATGCCTTGCCTTCCTTTCCTTCCGTTACTCTTTCCTTGCCTTGCCATGCACTGCGTAGCCTTGCGTTGTCCTGGCTTAGCCGTGCCTCGTCTGACCGTGCCTTGCCTTCCGTTACTCTTTCCTTGCCTAGCCGTGCAGTGCCTAGCCTTGCGTTGTCGTGCATTAGCCTTGCCTCGCCTGACCGTGCCTTGCTTTGCGTTACCCTTTCCTTGCCTTGCCGTGCATTGCATAGCCGTGCGTTGCCGTGCCTTAGCCTTGTTTACCCTTGCCGAGCCGTTCCTTCCGTTACCCTTGCCTTGCCTTGCTTTCCCTTGCCTTCCTTGCCTTCCGTCACTCTTTGCTTGCCTTCCGTGCATTGCCTAGCCTTGCTTTGTCGTGCCTTAGCCTTGCCTCGCCTGACCGTGCCTTCCCTTGCGTTACCCTTTCCTTGCCTTGCTTTGCATTGCCTAGCCGTGCGTTGTCGTGCATTAGCGTTGTCTTGCCTCACCGTGCCTTGCCTTGCGTTGCCCTGTCCTTCCCTATCCGTGCATTCCCTAGCTGTGCGTTTTCGTTCCTTAGCCTTGTTTCCCCTTGCTGTGCCGTGCCTTCCGTTACCCTTGCTTTGCCTTGGTTTCCCTTGCCTTCCTTGCCTTGCGTTACTGTTTGCTTGCCTTGCCGTGCATTGCCCAACCTTGTGTTGTCATGCGTTATTCTTGCCTTGCATGACCGTGCCTTGCCTTGCCTTCCCCTTTCCTTGCCTTGCCGTGCATTGCCTAGCCGTCCGTTCTCGTGCCTTAGCCTTTTTTCACCTTGCCATAGACTTGCTTGCGTTGCCTTGCTTTGCCTTGCATTCCTTGCCTTCCGTTACTCTTTGCTTGCCTTCCGTGCATTGCCTAGCCTTGCGTTGTCGTGCCTTAGCCTTGCCTCGCCTGACAGTGCCTTGCCTTGCGTTACCCCTTTCTTGCCTTGCCGTGCAATGCCTAGCCCTCCGTTTTCGTGCCTTAGCATTGTTTCCCCTTACCGTGCCGTTCCTTCCGTTCCACTTGCCTTCCCTTGCTTGCCCTTGCCTTCCTTGCCTTCCGTTACTCTTGGCTTGCCTTTCGTGCATTGCCTAGCCTTGCGTTGTCGTTCCTTAACCTTGCCTCGCCTGACCGTGCCTTGCCTTGCGTTACCCTTTCCTTGCCTTGCCGTGCATTGCCTAACGGTGCGTTGTCGTGCATTACCCATGCCTTGCCTCACCGTGCCTTGCCTTGCGTTACCCTTTCCTTGATTGGCCGTACATTGCCTAGCCGTGCGTTGCCGTGCCTTAGCCTTGTTTCCCCTTGCCGTGCCTTGCCTTTTGTTACACTTGCCTTGCCTTGCTTTGCTTTGCCTTCCTTTCCTTCCATTACTCTTTCCTTGCCTAGCCGTACACTGCCTACCCTTGCGTTGTCGTGCCTTAGCCTTGCCTCGACTGACTGTGCCTTGCCTTGCGTTACCCTTTCTTTCCCTTGCCGTGCATTGCCTAGCTGTGCGTTGTCGTGCATTTGCCTTGCCTTGCCTGACCGTGTCTTGCCTGGATTTACCCTTTCATTCCCTTGCCGTGCATTGCCTAGCCGTGCGGTGTCGTGCATTAGCCTTGCCTTGACTGACCATTCCTTCCCTGGCGTTACCCTTTCCTTGCCTTTCCGTGCATTGTCTAGCCCTGCGTTGTCGTGCCTTAGCCTTGTTTCCCCTTGCAGTGCAGTTCCTTCTCTTACCCTTACCTTGCCTTGCTTTCCCTTGCTTTCCTTCCCTTCCGTTACTCTTTGCTTACGTTCAATGCATTGCCTAGCCTTTCGTTGTCGTGCCTTAGCCTTGCCTCGCCTGACAGTGCCTTACCTTGCATTACCCTTTCCTTGCCTTGCCGTGCATTGACTAGCCGTGCGTTGTCGTGCCTTAGCCTTGTTTCCCCTTGCCGTGCTGTTCCTTCCCTTACCTATACCTTGCCTTGCTTTCCCTTGCTTTCCTTGCCTTCCGTTACTCTTTGTTTACCTTCCGTGCATTGCCTAGCCTTGCGTTGTCGTGCCTTAACCTTGCCTCGCCTGACAGTGCCTTGCCTTGCGTCACCCTTTCCTTCCCTGGCCGTGCATTGCCTAGCCGTGCGTTGTCGTGCATTAGCCTTGTTTCACCTTGCCATAGCATTGCTTGAGTTGCCTTGCTTTGCCTCGCCTTCCTTTCCTTCCGTTACACTTTCCTTGCCTAACCGTACACTGCCTAGCCTTGCGTTGTCGTACATTTGCCTTGCCTCGCCTGACCGTGCCTTCGCTTGCGTTACCCTTTCCTTGCCTTGCCGTGGATTGCGTAGCCCTGCGTTGTCGTGCCTTAGGCTTGTTTCCCCTTACCTTGCCTTTCCTTCCATTACCCTTGCCTTCCCTTTCTTTCCCTTGCCTTCCTTGCCTTCCGTTACTCTTTGCTTACCTTCCGTGCATTGCCTAGCCTTCCGTTGTCGTGCCTTAGCCTTGCCTCGCCTGACAGTGCCTTGCCTTGCGTTACCCTTTCCTTGCCTGGCCGTGCATTGCCTAGCCGTGCGTTGTCGTGCATTAGCCTTGTTTCACCTTGCCATAGCCTTGCTTGCGTTGCCTTGCTTTGCCTTGCCTTCCTATCCTTCCGTTACTCTTTCCTTGCCTAACCGTACACTGCCTAGCCTTGCGTTGTCGTGCATTATCCTTGCCTCGCCTGACCGTGCCTTGCCTTGCGTTACCCTTTCCTTGCCTTGCCGTGCATTGCCTCGCCCTGCGGTGTCGTGCCTTAGGCTTGTTTCCCCTTACCGTGCCGTTCCTTCCATTACCCTTTCCTTGCTTGGCATTCCCTTGCTTTCTTTGCCTTCCGTTACTCTTTTCTTGCCTTGCCGTGCATTGCCTAGCCGTGCGTTGTCGTGCCTTAGCCTTTTTTCACCTTGCCATAGACTTGCTTGCATTGCCTTGCTTTGCCTTGCATTCCTTGACTTCCGTTATTCTTTGCTTTACTTCCGAGCATTGCCTAGCCGTGCGTTGCCGTGCCTTAGCCTGGTTTCCCCTTGCCGTGCCGTGCGTTTTGTTAAACTTGCCTTGCCTGGCTTTGCCTTACCTTCCTTTCCTTCTGTTACTCTTTCCTTGCCTTGCCGTGCACTGCCTAGCCTTCCGTTGTTGTTCATTAGCCTTGCCTTGCCTGACCGTGCCTTGCCTGGCGTTACCCTTTCCTTGCTTTTCCGTGCATTGCCTAGCCCTGCGTTGTCGTGCCTTAGCGTTGTTTCCCCTTGCCGTGCCGTTCCTTCTCTTACCCTTACCTTGCCTTGCTTTCCCTTGCTTTCCTTGCCTTCCGTTACTCTTTGCTTACCTTCCGTGCATTGCCTAGCCTTGCGTTGTCGTGCCTTAGCCTTCCCTCGCCTGACAGTGCCTTGCCTTGCGTTACCCTTTTCTTGCGTTGCCGTGCATTGCCTAGCCGTGCGTTGTCGTGCCTTAGCCTTGTTTCTCCTTGCGGTGCCTTGCATTTCCGTTCCGCCCTTGCCTTCCGTTACTCTTTGCTTGCCTTCCGTGCATTGCCTAGCTTTGCGTTGTCGTGCCTTAGCCTTTTTTCACCATGCCATAGCCTTGCTTGCGTTTCCTTCCTTTGCCTTGCATTCCTTGCCTTCCGTTACTCTTTGCTTGCCTTCCTTGCATTGACTAGCCTTGCGTTGTCGTGCCTTAGCCTTGCCTCGCCTGACCGTGCCTTGCCTTGCGTTACCCTTTCCTTGCCTTTCCGTGCATTGCATAGCCGTGCGTTGTCGTGCCTTAGCCTTGCCTCGCCTGACCGTGCCTTGCCTTGCGTTGCCCTGTCCTTCCCTATCCGTGCATTCCCTAGCTGTGCGTTGTCGTTCCTTAGCCTTGTTTCCCCTTGCGGTGCCGTGCCTTCCGTTACCCTTGCTTTGCCTTGGTTTTCCTTGCCTTCCTTGCCTTGCGTTACTGTTTGCTTGCCTTGCCGTGCATTGCCCAACCTTGTGTTGTCATGCGTTATTCTTGCCTTGCATGACCGTGCCTTGCCTTGCGTTCCCCTTTCCTTGCCTTGCCGTGCATTGCCTAGCCGTCCGTTCTCGTGCCTTAGCCTTGTTTCACCTTGCCATAGCCTTGCTTGCGTTGCCTTGCTTTGCCTTGCCTTCCTTGCCTTCCGTTACTCTTTGCATGCCTTCCGTGCATTGCCTAGCCTTGCGTTGTCGTACATTAGCCTTGCCTCGCCTGACAGTGCCTTGCCATGCGTTACCCATTCCTTCCCTTGCCGTGCATTGCCTAGCCCTGCGTTTTCGTGCCTTAGCATTGTTTCCCCTTACCGTGCCGTTCCTTCCGTTCCCCTTGCCTTCCCTTGCTTTCCCTTGCCTTCCTTGCCTTCCGTTACTCTTTGCTTACCTTCCGTGCATTGCCTAGCCTTCCGTTGTCGTGCCTTTGCCTTGCCTCGCCTGACAGTGCCTTGCCTTGCGTTACCCCTTCCTTGCCTGGCCGTGAATTGCCTATCCCTGCGTTTTCGTGCCTTAGCATTGTTTCCCCGTACCGTGCCGTTCCTTCCGTTCCCCTTGCCTTCCCTTGCTTGCCCTTGCCTTCCTTGCCTTCCATTACTCTTGGCTTGCCTTCCGTGCATTGCCTAGCCTTGCGTTGTCGTTCCTTAACCTTGCCTCGCCTGACCGTGCCTTTCCTTGCGTTACCCTTTCCTTGCCTTGCCGTGCATTGCCTAACCGTGCGTTGTCGTGCATTAGCCATGCCTTGCCTCACCGTGCCTTGCCTTGCGTTACCCTTTCCTTGATTGGCCGTGCATTTCCTAGCCGTGCGTTGCCGTGCCTTAGCCTTGTTTCCCCTTGCCGTGCCTTGCCGTTTGTTACACTTGCCTTGCCTTGCTTTGCCTTGCCTTCCTTTCCTTCCCTTACTCTTTCCTTGCCTAGCCGTACACTGCCTACCCTTGCATTGCCATGCATTAACCTTGCCTCGACTGACCGTGCCTTGCGTTGCGTTACCCTTTCCCTGCCTTGCCGTGCATTGCCTAGCCCTGCGTTGTCGTGCCTTAGCCTTGTTTCCCCTTACCGTGCCGTTCCTTCCATTACCCTTGCCTTCCCTTGCTTTCCCTTGCCTTCCTTGCCTTCCGTTACTATTTGCTTGCCTTCCGTGCATTGCCTTGTTTCCCCTTACCTTGCCTTTCCTTCCATTACCCTTTCCTTGCTTGGCATTCCCTTGCTTTCTTTGCCTTCCGTTACTCTTTTCTTGCCTTCCGTGCTTTGCCTACTCTTGCGTTGTCGTGACTAAGCCTTCCCTCGCCTGACCGTGCCTTGCCTTGCGTTACCCTTTCCTTGCCTTGCCGTGCATTGCCTAGCCGTGCGTTGTCGTGCCTTAGCCTTTTTTCACCTTGCCATAGACTTGCTTGCGTTGCCTTGCTTTGCCTTGCATTCCTTGACTTCCGTTATTCTTTGCTTGACTTCCGAGCATTGCCTAGCCGTGCGTTGCCGTGCCTTAGCCTGGTTTCCCCTTGCCGTGCCGTGCGTTTTGTTAAACTTGCCTTGCCTGGCTTTGCCTTGCCTTCCTTTCCTTCCGTTACTCTTTCCTTGCCTTGCCGTGCACTGCCTAGCCTTGCGTTGTCGTTCATTAGCCTTGCCTTGCCTGACCGTGCCTTGCCTGGCGTTACCCTTTCCTTGCTTTTCCGTGCATTGCCTAGCCCTGCGTTGTCATGCCTTGGCGTTGTGTCCCCTTGCCGTGCCGTTCCTTCTCTTACCCTTACCTTGCCTTGCTTTCCCTTGCTTTCCTTGCCTTCCGTTACTCTTTGCTTACCTTCCGTGCATTGCCTAGCCTTGCGTTGTCGTGCCTTAGCCTTCCCTCGCCTGACAGTGCCTTGCCTTGCGTTACCCTTTCTTTCCCTTGCCGTGCATTGCCTAGCCGTGCGGTGTCGTGCATTAGCCTTGCCTTGCCTGACCATTCCTTCCCTGGCGTTACCCTTTCCTTGCCTTTCCGTGCATTGTCTAGCCCTGCGTTGTCGTGCCTTAGCCTTGTTTCCCCTTGCCGTGCAGTTCCTTCTCTTACCCTTACCTTGCCTTGCTTTCCCTTGCTTTCCTTCCCTTCCGTTACTCTTTGCTTACGTTCAATGCATTGCCTAGCCTTTCGTTGTCGTGCCTTAGCCTTGCCTCGCCTGACAGTGCCTTGCCTTGCGTTACCCTTTCCTTGCCTTGCCGTGCATTGACTAGCCGTGCGTTGTCGTGCCTTAGCCTTGTTTCCCCTTGCCGTGCTGTTCCTTCCCTTACCTATACCTTGCCTTGCTTTCCCTTGCTTTCCTTGCCTTCCGTTACTCTTTGCTTACCTTCCGTGCATTGCCTAGCCTTGCGTTGTCGTGCCTTAACCTTGCCTCGTCTGACAGTGCCTTGCCTTGCGTCACCCTTTCCTTCCCTGGCCGTGCATTGCCTAGCCGTGCGTTGTCGTGCATTAGCCTTGTTTCACCTTGCCATAGCCTTGCTTGCGTTGCCTTGCTTTGCCTCGCCTTCCTTTCCTTCCGTTACACTTTCCTTGCCTAACCGTACACTGCCTAGCCTTGCGTTGTCGTACATTAGCCTTGCCTCGCCTGACCGTGCCTTCGCTTGCGTTACTCTTTCCTTGCCTTGCCGTGGATTGCCTAGCCCTGCGTTGTCGTGCCTTAGGCTTGTTTCCTATTACCTTGCCTTTCCTTCCATTACCCTTACCTTCCCTTGCTTTCCCTTGCCTTCCTTGCCTTCCGTTACTCTTTGCTTACATTCCGTGCATTTCCTAGCCTTCCGTTGTCGTGCCTTAGCCTTGCCTCGCCTGACAGTGCCTTGCCTTGCGTTACCCTTTCCTTGCCTGGCCGTGCATTTCCTAGCCGTGCGTTGTCGTGCATTAGCCTTGTTTCACCTTGCCATAGCCTTGCTTGCGTTGCCTTGCTTTGCCTTGCCTTCCTTTCCTTCCGTTACTCTTTCCTTGCCTAACCGTACACTGCCTAGCCTTGCGTTGTCGTGCATTAGCCTTGCCTCGCCTGACCGTGCCTTCGCTTGCGTTACCCTTTCCTTGCCTTGCCGTGGATTGCCTAGCCAAGCGTTGTCGTGCCTTAGGCTTGTTTCCCCTTACCTTGCCATTCCTTCCATTACCCTTTCCTTGCTTGGCATTCCCTTGCTTTCTTTGCCTTCCGTTACTCTTTTCTTGCCTTCCGTGCTTTGCCTACCCTTGCGTTGTCGTGACTAAGCCTTCCCTCGCCTGACCGTGCCTTGCCTTGCGTTACCCTTTCCTTGCCTTGCCGTGCATTGCCTAGCCGTGCGTTGTCGTGCCTTAGCCTTTTTTCACCTTGCCATAGACTTGCTTGCGTTGCCTTCCTTTGCCTTGCATTCCTTGACTTCCGTTATTCTTTGCTTGACTTCCGAGCATTGCCTAGCCGTGCGTTGCCGTGCCTTAGCTTGGTTTCCCCTTGCCGTGCCGTACGTTTTGTTAAACTTGCCTTGCCTGGCTTTGCCTTGCCTTCCTTTCCTTCCGTTACTCTTTCCTTGCCTTGCCGTGCACTGCCTAGCCTTGCGTTGTCGTTCATTAGCCTTGCCTTGCCTGACCGTGCCTTGCCTGGCGTTACCCTTTCCTTGCTTTTCCGTGCATTGCCTAGCCCTGCGTTGTCGTGCCTTAGCGTTGTTTCCCCTTGCCGTGCCGTTCCTTCTCTTACCCTTACCTTGCCTTGCTTTCCCTTGCTTTCCTTGCCTTCCGTTACTCTTTGCTTACCTTCCGTGCATTGCCTAGCCTTGCGTTGTCGTGCCTTAGCCTTCCCTCGCCTGACAGTGCCTTGCCTTGCGTTACCCTTTCTTTCCCTTGCCGTGCATTGCCTAGCCGTGCGGTGTCGTGCATTAGCCTTGCCTTGCCTGACCATTCCTTCCCTGGCGTTACCCTTTCCTTGCCTTTCCGTGCATTGTCTAGCCCTGCGTTGTCGTGCCTTAGCCTTGTTTCCCCTTGCAGTGCAGTTCCTTCTCTTACCCTTACCTTGCCTTGCTTTCCCTTGCTTTCCTTCCCTTCCGTTACTCTTTGCTTACGTTCAATGCATTGCCTAGCCTTTCGTTGTCGTGCCTTAGCCTTGCCTCGCCTGACAGTGCCTTGCCTTGCGTTACCCTTTCCTTGCCTTGCCGTGCATTGACTAGCCGTGCGTTGTCGTGCCTTAGCCTTGTTTCCCCTTGCCGTGCTGTTCCTTCCCTTACCTATACCTTGCCTTGCTTTCCCTTGCTTTCCTTGCCTTCCGTTACTCTTTGCTTACCTTCCGTGCATTGCCTAGCCTTGCGTTGTCGTGCCTTAACCTTGCCTCGCCTGACAGTGCCTTGCCTTGCGTCACCCTTTCCTTCCCTGGCCGTGCATTGCCTAGCCGTGCGTTGTCGTGCATTAGCCTTGTTTCACCTTGCCATAGCCTTGCTTGCGTTGCCTTGCTTTGCCTCGCCTTCCTTTCCTTCCGTTACACTTTCCTTGCCTAACCGTACACTGCCTAGCCTTGCGTTGTCGTACATTAGCCTTGCCTCGCCTGACCGTGCCTTCGCTTGCGTTACCCTTTCCTTGCCTTGCCGTGGATTGCGTAGCCCTGCGTTGTCGTGCCTTAGGCTTGTTTCCCCTTACCTTGCCTTTCCTTCCATTACCCTTGCCTTCCCTTGCTTTCCCTTGCCTTCCTTGCCTTCCGTTACTCTTTGCTTACCTTCCGTGCATTGCCTAGCCTTCCGTTGTCGTGCCTTAGCCTTGCCTCGCCTGACAGTGCCTTGCAT
This sequence comes from Macrotis lagotis, assembly GCF_037893015.1. Taxonomy (NCBI): domain Eukaryota; kingdom Metazoa; phylum Chordata; class Mammalia; order Peramelemorphia; family Peramelidae; genus Macrotis; species Macrotis lagotis. The sequence goes on along the minus strand of NW_027422482.1, from coordinate 29,273 downwards.
TGCGTTACCCTTTCCTTGCCTGGCCGTGCATTGCCTAGCCGTGCGTTGTCGTGCATTAGCCTTGTTTCACCTTGCCATAGCCTTGCTTGCGTTGCCTTGCTTTGCCTTGCCTTCCTTTCCTTCCGTTACTCTTTCCTTGCCTAACCGTACACTGCCTAGCCTTGCGTTGTCGTGCATTATCCTTGCCTCGCCTGACCGTGCCTTGCCTTGCGTTACCCTTTCCTTGCCTTGCCGTGCATTGCCTCGCCCTGCGGTGTCGTGCCTTAGGCTTGTTTCCCCTTACCGTGCCGTTCCTTCCATTACCCTTTCCTTGCTTGGCATTCCCTTGCTTTCTTTGCCTTCCGTTACTCTTTTCTTGCCTTGCCGTGCATTGCCTAGCCGTGCGTTGTCGTTCCTTAGCCTTTTTTCACCTTGCCATAGACTTGCTTGCATTTCCTTGCTTTGCCTTGCATTCCTTGACTTCCGTTATTCTTTGCTTGACTTCCGAGCATTGCCTAGCCGTGCGTTGCCGTGCCTTAGCCTGGTTTCCACTTGCCGTGCCGTGCGTTTTGTTAAACTTGCCTTGCCTGGCTTTGCCTTGCCTTCCTTTCCTTCTGTTACTCTTTCCTTGCCTTGCCGTGCACTGCCTAGCCTTGCGTTGTCGTTCATTAGCCTTGTCTTGCCTGACCGTGCCTTGCCTGGCGTTACCCTTTCCTTGCTTTTCCGTGCATTCCCTAGCCCTGCGTTGTCGTGCCTTAGCGTTCTTTCCCCTTACCGTGCCGTTCCTTCTCTTACCCTTACCTTGCCTTGCTTTCCCTTGCTTTCCTTGCCTTCCGTTACTCTTTGCTTACGTTCAATGCATTGCCTAGCCTTGCGTTGTCGTGCCTTAGCCTTCCCTCGCCTGACAGTGCCTTGCCTTGCGTTACCCTTTTCTTGCGTTGCCGTGCATTGCCTAGCCGTGCGTTGTCGTGCCTTAGCCTTGTTTCTCCTTGCGGTGCCTTGCATTTCCGTTCCGCCCTTGCCTTCCGTTACTCTTTGCTTGCCTTCCGTGCATTGCCTAGCTTTGCGTTGTCGTGCCTTAGCTTTTTTTCACCTTGCCATAGCCTTGCTTGCGTTTCCTTCCTTTGCCTTGCATTCCTTGCCTTCCGTTACTCTTTGCATGCCTTCCGTGCATTGCCTAGCCTTGCGTTGTCGTACATTAGCCTTGCCTCGCCTGACAGTGCCTTGCCATGCGTTACCCATTCCTTCCCTTGCCGTGCATTGCCTAGCCCTGCGTTTTCGTGCCTTAGCATTGTTTCCCCTTACCGTGCCGTTCTTTCCGTTCCCCTTGCCTTCCCTTGCTTTCCCTTGCCTTCCTTGCCTTCCGTTACTCTTTGCTTACCTTCCGTGCATTGCCTAGCCTTCCGTTGTCGTGCCTTTGCCTTGCCTCGCCTGACAGTGCCTTGCCTTGCGTTACCCCTTCCTTGCCTGGCCGTGCATTGCCTATCCCTGCGTTTTCGTGCCTTAGCATTGTTTCCCCGTACCGTGCCGTTCCTTCCGTTCCCCTTGCCTTCCCTTGCTTGCCCTTGCCTTCCTTGCCTTCCATTACTCTTGGCTTGCCTTCCGTGCATTGCCTAGCCTTGCGTTGTCGTTCCTTAACCTTGCCTCGCCTGACCGTGCCTTGCCTTGCGTTACCCTTTCCTTGCCTTGCCGTGCATTGCCTAACCGTGCGTTGTCGTGCATTAGCCATGCCTTGCCTCACCGTGCCTTGCCTTGCGTTACCCTTTCCTTGATTGGCCGTGCATTTCCTAGCCGTGCGTTGCCGTGCCTTAGCCTTGTTTCCCCTTGCCGTGCCTTGCCGTTTGTTACACTTGCCTTGCCTTGCTTTGCCTTGCCTTCCTTTCCTTCCCTTACTCTTTCCTTGCCTAGCCGTACACTGCCTACCCTTGCATTGCCATGCATTAACCTTGCCTCGACTGACCGTGCCTTGCGTTGCGTTACCCTTTCCCTGCCTTGCCGTGCATTGCCTAGCCCTGCGTTGTCGTGCCTTAGCCTTGTTTCCCCTTACCGTGCCGTTCCTTCCATTACCCTTGCCTTCCCTTGCTTTCCCTTGCCTTCCTTGCCTTCCGTTACTATTTGCTTGCCTTCCGTGCATTGCCTTGTTTCCCCTTACCTTGCCTTTCCTTCCATTACCCTTTCCTTGCTTGGCATTCCCTTGCTTTCTTTGCCTTCCGTTACTCTTTTCTTGCCTTCCGTGCTTTGCCTACTCTTGCGTTGTCGTGACTAAGCCTTCCCTCGCCTGACCGTGCCTTGCCTTGCGTTACCCTTTCCTTGCCTTGCCGTGCATTGCCTAGCCGTGCGTTGTCGTGCCTTAGCCTTTTTTCACCTTGCCATAGACTTGCTTGCGTTGCCTTGCTTTGCCTTGCATTCCTTGACTTCCGTTATTCTTTGCTTGACTTCCGAGCATTGCCTAGCCGTACGTTGCCGTGCCTTAGCCTGGTTTCCCCTTGCCGTGCCGTGCGTTTTGTTAAACTTGCCTTGCCTGGCTTTGCCTTGCCTTCCTTTCCTTCCGTTACTCTTTCCTTGCCTTGCCGTGCACTGCCTAGCCTTGCGTTGTCGTTCATTAGCCTTGCCTTGCCTGACCGTGCCTTGCCTGGCGTTACCCTTTCCTTGCTTTTCCGTGCATTGCCTAGCCCTGCGTTGTCATGCCTTGGCGTTGTGTCCCCTTGCCGTGCCGTTCCTTCTCTTACCCTTACCTTGCCTTGCTTTCCCTTGCTTTCCTTGCCTTCCGTTACTCTTTGCTTACCTTCCGTGCATTGCCTAGCCTTGCGTTGTCGTGCCTTAGCCTTCCCTCGCCTGTCAGTGCCTTGCCTTGCGTTACCCTTTCTTTCCCTTGCCGTGCATTGCCTAGCCGTGCGGTGTCGTGCATTAGCCTTGCCTTGCCTGACCATTCCTTCCCTGGCGTTACCCTTTCCTTGCCTTTCCGTGCATTGTCTAGCCCTGCGTTGTCGTGCCTTAGCCTTGTTTCCCCTTGCCGTGCAGTTCCTTCTCTTACCCTTACCTTGCCTTGCTTTCCCTTGCTTTCCTTCCCTTCCGTTACTCTTTGCTTACGTTCAATGCATTGCCTAGCCTTTCGTTGTCGTGCCTTAGCCTTGCCTCGCCTGACAGTGCCTTGCCTTGCGTTACCCTTTCCTTGCCTTGCCGTGCATTGACTAGCCGTGCGTTGTCGTGCCTTAGCCTTGTTTCCCCTTGCCGTGCTGTTCCTTCCCTTACCTATACCTTGCCTTGCTTTCCCTTGCTTTCCTTGCCTTCCGTTACTCTTTGCTTACCTTCCGTGCATTGCCTAGCCTTGCGTTGTCGTGCCTTAACCTTGCCTCGTCTGACAGTGCCTTGCCTTGCGTCACCCTTTCCTTCCCTGGCCGTGCATTGCCTAGCCGTGCGTTGTCGTGCATTAGCCTTGTTTCACCTTGCCATAGCCTTGCTTGCGTTGCCTTGCTTTGCCTCTCCTTCCTTTCCTTCCGTTACACTTTCCTTGCCTAACCGTACACTGCCTAGCCTTGCGTTGTCGTACATTAGCCTTGCCTCGCCTGACCGTGCCTTCGCTTGCGTTACTCTTTCCTTGCCTTGCCGTGGATTGCCTAGCCCTGCGTTGTCGTGCCTTAGGCTTGTTTCCTATTACCTTACCTTTCCTTCCATTACCCTTACCTTCCCTTGCTTTCCCTTGCCTTCCTTGCCTTCCGTTACTCTTTGCTTACATTCCGTGCATTACCTAGCCTTCCGTTGTCGTGCCTTAGCCTTGCCTCGCCTGACAGTGCCTTGCCTTGCGTTACCCTTTCCTTGCCTGGCCGTGCATTTCCTAGCCGTGCGTTGTCGTGCATTAGCCTTGTTTCACCTTGCCATAGCCTTGCTTGCGTTGCCTTGCTTTGCCTTGCCTTCCTTTCCTTCCGTTACTCTTTCCTTGCCTAACCGTACACTGCCTAGCCTTGCGTTGTCGTGCATTAGCCTTGCCTCGCCTGACCGTGCCTTCGCTTGCGTTACCCTTTCCTTGCCTTGCCGTGGATTGCCTAGCCAAGCGTTGTCGTGCCTTAGGCTTGTTTCCCCTTACCTTGCCATTCCTTCCATTACGCTTTCCTTGCTTGGCATTCCCTTGCTTTCTTTGCCTTCCGTTACTCTTTTCTTGCCTTCCGTGCTTTGCCTACCCTTGCGTTGTCGTGACTAAGCCTTCCCTCGCCTGACCGTGCCTTGCCTTGCGTTACCCTTTCCTTGCCTTGCCGTGCATTGCCTAGCCGTGCGTTGTCGTGCCATAGCCTTTTTTCACCTTGCCATAGACTTGCTTGCGTTGCCTTCCTTTGCCTTGCATTCCTTGACTTCCGTTATTCTTTGCTTGACTTCCGAGCATTGCCTAGCCGTGCGTTGCCGTGCCTTAGCTTGGTTTCCCCTTGCCGTGCCGTACGTTTTGTTAAACTTGCCTTGCCTGGCTTTGCCTTGCCTTCCTTTCCTTCCGTTACTCTTTCCTTGCCTTGCCGTGCACTGCCTAGCCTTGCGTTGTCGTTCATTAGCCTTGCCTTGCCTGACCGTGCCTTGCCTGGCGTTACCCTTTCCTTGCTTTTCCGTGCATTGCCTAGCCCTGCGTTGTCGTGCCTTAGCGTTGTTTCCCCTTGCCGTGCCGTTCCTTCTCTTACCCTTACCTTGCCTTGCTTTCCCTTGCTTTCCTTGCCTTCCGTTACTCTTTGCTTACCTTCCGTGCATTCCCTAGCCTTGCGTTGTCGTGCCTTAGCCTTCCCTCGCCTGACAGTGCCTTGCCTTGCGTTACCCTTTCTTTCCCTTGCCGTGCATTGCCTAGCCGTGCGGTGTCGTGCATTAGCCTTGCCTTGCCTGACCATTCCTTCCCTGGCGTTACCCTTTCCTTGCCTTTCCGTGCATTGTCTAGCCCTGCGTTGTCGTGCCTTAGCCTTGTTTCCCCTTGCAGTGCAGTTCCTTCTCTTACCCTTACCTTGCCTTGCTTTCCCTTGCTTTCCTTCCCTTCCGTTACTCTTTGCTTACGTTCAATGCATTGCCTAGCCTTTCGTTGTCGTGCCTTAGCCTTGCCTCGCCTGACAGTGCCTTGCTTGCGTTACCCTTTCCTTGCCTTGCCGTGCATTGACTAGCCGTGCGTTGTCGTGCCTTAGCCTTGTTTCCCCTTGCCGTGCTGTTCCTTCCCTTACCTATACCTTGCCTTGCTTTCCCTTGCTTTCCTTGCCTTCCGTTACTCTTTGCTTACCTTCCGTGCATTGCCTAGCCTTGCGTTGTCGTGCCTTAACCTTGCCTCGCCTGACAGTGCCTTGCCTTGCGTCACCCTTTCCTTCCCTGGCCGTGCATTGTCTAGCCGTGCGTTGTCGTGCATTAGCCTTGTTTCACCTTTCCATAGCCTTGCTTGCGTTGCCTTGCTTTGCCTCGCCTTCCTTTCCTTCCGTTACACTTTCCTTGCCTAACCGTACACTGCCTAGCCTTGCGTTGTCGTACATTAGCCTTGCCTCGCCTGACCGTGCCTTCGCTTGCGTTACCCTTTCCTTGCCTTGCCGTGGATTGCGTAGCCCTGCGTTGTCGTGCCTTAGGCTTGTTTCCCCTTACCTTGCCTTTCCTTCCATTACCCTTGCCTTCCCTTGCTTTCCCTTGCCTTCCTTGCCTTCCGTTACTGTTTGCTTACCTTCCGTGCATTGCCTAGCCTTCCGTTGTCGTGCCTTAGCCTTGCCTCGCCTGACAGTGCCTTGCATTGCGTTACCCTTTCCTTGCCTGGCCGTGCATTGCCTAGCCGTGCGTTGTCGTGCATTAGCCTTGTTTCACCTTGCCATAGCCTTGCTTGCGTTGCCTTGCTTTGCCTTGCCTTCCTTTCCTTCCGTTACTCTTTCCTTGCCTAACCGTACACTGCCTAGCCTTGCGTTGTCGTGCATTATCCTTGCCTCGCCTGACCGTGCCTTGCCTTGCGTTACCCTTTCCTTGCCTTGCCGTGCATTGCCTCGCCCTGCGGTGTCGTGCCTTAGGCTCGTTTCCCCTTACCGTGCCGTTCCTTCCATTACCCTTTCCTTGCTTGGCATTCCCTTGCTTTCTTTGCCTTCCGTTACTCTTTTCTTGCCTTGCCGTGCATTGCCTAGCCGTGCGTTGTCGTTCCTTAGCCTTTTTTCACCTTGCCATAGACTTGCTTGCATTTCCTTGCTTTGCCTTGAATTCCTTGACTTCCGTTATTCTTTGCTTGACTTCCGAGCATTGCCTAGCCGTGCGTTGCCGTGCCTTAGCCTGGTTTCCACTTGCAGTGCCGTGCGTTTTGTTAAACTTGCCTTGCCTGGCTTTGCCTTGCCTTCCTTTCCTTCTGTTACTCTTTCCTTGCCTTGCCGTGCACTGCCTAGCCTTGCGTTGTCGTTCATTAGCCTTGTCTTGCCTGACCGTGCCTTGCCTGGCGTTACCCTTTCCTTGCTTTTCCGTGCATTCCCTAGCCCTGCGTTGTCGTGCCTTAGCGTTCTTTCCCCTTACCGTGCCGTTCCTTCTCTTACCCTTACCTTGCCTTGCTTTCCCTTGCTTTCCTTGCCTTCCGTTACTCTTTGCTTACGTTCAATGCATTGCCTAGCCTTGCGTTGTCGTGCCTTAGCCTTCCCTCGCCTGACAGTGCCTTGCCTTGCGTTACCCTTTTCTTGCGTTGCCGTGCATTGCCTAGCCGTGCGTTGTCGTGCCTTAGCCTTGTTTCTCCTTGCGGTGCCTTGCATTTCCGTTCCGCCCTTGCCTTCCGTTACTCTTTGCTTGCCTTCCGTGCATTGCCTAGCTTTGCGTTGTCGTGCCTTAGCCTTTTTTCACCTTGCCATAGCCTTGCTTGCGTTTCCTTCCTTTGCCTTGCATTCCTTGCCTTCCGTTACTCTTTGCTTGCCTTCCTTGCATTGACTAGCCTTGCGTTGTCGTGCCTTAGCCTTGCCTCGCCTGACCGTGCCTTGCCTTGCGTTACCCTTTCCTTGCCTTTCCGTGCATTGCATAGCCGTGCGTTGTCGTGCCTTAGCCTTGCCTCGCCTGACCGTGCCTTGCCTTGCGTTGCCCTGTCCTTCCCTATCCGTGCATTCCCTAGCTGTGCGTTGTCGTTCCTTAGCCTTGTTTCCCCTTGCGGTGCCGTGACTTCCGTTACCCTTGCTTTGCCTTGGTTTCCCTTGCCTTCCTTGCCTTGCGTTACTGTTTGCTTGGCTTGCCGTTCATTGCCCAACCTTGTGTTGTCATGCGTTATTCTTGCCTTGCATGACCGTGCCTTGCCTTGCGTTCCCCTTTCCTTGCCTTGCCGTGCATTACCTAGCCGTCCGTTCTCGTGCCTTAGCATTGTTTCACCTTGCCATAGCCTTGCTTGCGTTGCCTTGCTTTGCCTTGCCTTCCTTGCCTTCCGTTACTCTTTGCATGCCTTCCGTGCATTGCCTAGCCTTGCGTTGTCGTACATTAGCCTTGCCTCGCCTGACAGTGCCTTGCCATGCGTTACCCATTCCTTCCCTTGCCGTGCATTGCCTAGCCGTGCGTTGCCGTGCCTTAGCCTGGTTTCCCCTTGCCGTGCCGTGCGTTTTGTTAAACTTGCCTTGCCTGGCTTTGCCTTGCCTTCCTTTCCTTCTGTTACTCTTTCCTTGCCTTGCCGTGCACTGCCTAGCCTTGCGTTGTCGTTCATTAGCCTTGCCTTGCCTGACCGTGCCTTGCCTGGCGTTACCCTTTCCTTGCATTTCCGTGCATTGCCTAGCCCTGCGTTGTCGTGCCTTAGCGTTCTTTCCCCTTGCCGTGCCGTTCCTTCTCTTACCCTTACCCTACCTTGCTTTCCCTTGCTTTCCTTGCCTTCCGTTACTCTTTGCATGCCTTCCGTGCATTGCCTAGCCTTGCGTTGTCGTACATTAGCCTTGCCTCGCCTGACAGTGCCTTGCCATGCGTTACCCCTTCCTTCCCTTGCCGTGCATTGCCTAGCCCTGCGTTTTCGTGCCTTAGCATTGTTTCCCCTTACCGTGCCGTTCCTTCCGTTCCCCTTGCGTTCCCTTGCTTTCCCTTGCCTTCCTTGCCTTCCGTTACTCTTTGCTTACTCTCCGTGCATTGCCTAGCCTTCCGTTGTCGTGCCTTAGCCTTGCCTCGCCTGACAGTGCCTTGCCTTGCGTTACCCCTTCCTTGCCTGGCCGTGCATTGCCTAGCCCTGCGTTTTCGTGCCTTAGCATTTTTTCCCTTACCGTGCCGTTCCGTCCGTTCCCCTTGCCTTCCCTTGCTTGCCCTTGCCTTCCTTGCCTTCCGTTACTCTTGGCTTGCCTTCCGTGCATTGCCTAGCCTTGCGTTGTCGTTCCTTAACCTTGCCTCGCCTGACCGTGCCTTGCCTTGCGTTACCCTTTCCTTGCCTTGCCGTGCATTGCCTAGCCGTGCGTTGTCGTGCATTAGCCTTGCCTTGCCTCACCGTGATTTGCCTTGCGTTACCCTTTCCTTGACTGGCCGTGCATTGCCTAGCCGTGCGTTGCCGTGCCTTAGCCTTGTTTCCCCTTGCCCTGCCGTTCCTTCCATTACCCTTGCCTTGCCTGGCTATGCCTTGCCTTCCTTTCCTTCCGTTACTCTTTCCTTGCCTTGCCATGCACTGCGTAGCCTTGCGTTGTCCTGCCTTAGCCGTGCCTCGTCTGACCGTGGCTTGCCTTCCGTTACTCTTTCCTTGCCTAGCCGTGCAGTGCCTAGCCTTGCGTTGTCGTGCATTAGCCTTGCCTCGACTGACCGTGCCTTGCTTTGCGTTACCCTTTCCTTGCCTTGCCGTGCATTGCATAGCCGTGCGTTGCCGTTCCTTAGCCTTGTTTACCCTTGCCGAGCCGTTCCTTCCGTTACCCTTGCCTTGCCTTGCTTTCCCTTGCCTTCCTTGCCTTCCGTCACTCTTTGCTTGCCTTCCGTGCATTGCCTAGCCTTGCTTTGTCGTGCCTTAGCCTTGCCTCGCCTGACCGTGCCTTCCTTTGCGTTACCCTTTCCTTGCCTTGCTTTGCATTGCCTAGCCGTGCGTTGTCGTGCATTAGCGTTGCCTTGCCTCACCGTGCCTTGCCTTGCGTTGCCCTGTCCTTCCCTATCCGTGCATTCCCTAGCTGTGCGTTTTCGTTCCTTAGCCTTGTTTCCCCTTGCTGTGCCGTGCCTTCCGTTACCCTTGCTTTGCCTTGGTTTCCCTTGCCTTCCTTGCCTTGCGTTACTGTTTGTTGCCTTGCCGTGCATTGCCCAACCTTGTGTTGTCATGCGTTATTCTTGCCTTGCATGACCGTGCCTTGCCTTGCCTTCCCCTTTCCTTGCCTTGCCGTGCATTGCCTAGCCGTCCGTTCTCGTGCCTTAGCCTTTTTTCACCTTGCCATAGACTTGCTTGCGTTGCCTTGCTTTGCCTTGCATTCCTTGCCTTCCGTTACTCTTTGCTTGCCTTCCGTGCATTGCCTAGCCTTGCGTTGTCGTGCCTTAGCCTTTTTTCACCTTGCCATAGACTTGCTTGCGTTGCCTTGCTTTGCCTTGCATTCCTTGCCTTCCGTTACTCTTTGCTTGCCTTCCGTGCATTGCCTAGTCTTGCGTTGTCGTGCCTTAGCCTTGCCTCGCCTGACAGTGCCTTGCCTTGCGTTACCCCTTCCTTGCCTTGCCGTGCATTGCCTAGCCCTCCGTTTTCGTGCCTTAGCATTGTTTCCCCTTACCGTGCCGTTCCTTCCGTTCCACTTGCCTTCCCTTGCTTGCCCTTGCCTTCCTTGCCTTCCGTTACTCTTGGCTTGCCTTTCGTGCATTGCCTAGCCTTGCGTTGTCGTTCCTTAACCTTGCCTCGCCTGACCGTGCCTTGCCTTGCGTTACCCTTTCCTTGCCTTGCCGTGCATTGCCTAACGGTGCGTTGTCGTGCATTACCCATGCCTTGCCTCACCGTGCCTTGCCTTGCGTTACCCTTTCCTTGATTGGCCGTGCATTGCCTAGCCGTGCGTTGCCGTGCCTTAGCCTTGTTTCCCCTTCCCGTGCCTTGCCTTTTGTTACACTTCCCTTGCCTTGCTTTGCCTTGCCTTCCTTTCCTTCCGTTACTCTTTCCTTGCCTAGCCGTACACTGCCTACCCTTGCGTTGTCGTGCCTTAGCCTTGCCTCGACTGACCGTGCCTTGCCTTGCGTTACCCTTTCTTTCCCTTGCCGTGCATTGCCTAGCTGTGCGTTGTCGTGCATTAGCCTTGCCTTGCCTGACCGTGTCTTGCCTGGATTTACCCTTTCATTCCCTTGCCGTGCATTGCCTAGCCGTGCGGTGTCGTGCATTAGCCTTGCCTTGCCTGACCATTCCTTCCCTGGCGTTACCCTTTCCTTGCCTTTCCGTGCATTGTCTAGCCCTGCGTTGTCGTGCCTTAGCCTTGTTTCCCCTTGCAGTGCAGTTCCTTCTCTTACCCTTACCTTGCCTTGCTTTTCCTTGCTTTCCTTCCCTTCCGTTACTCTTTGCTTACGTTCAATGCATTGCCTAGCCTTTCGTTGTCGTGCCTTAGCCTTGCCTCGCCTGACACTGCCTTGCCTTGCGTTACCCTTTCCTTGCCTTGCCGTGCATTGACTAGCCGTGCGTTGTCGTGCCTTAGCCTTGTTTCCACTTGCCGTGCTGTTCCTTCCCTTACCTATACCTTGCCTTGCTTTCCCTTGCTTTCCTTGCCTTCCGTTACTCTTTGCTTACCTTCCGTGCATTGCCTAGCCTTGCGTTGTCGTGCCTTAACCTTGCCTCGCCTGACAGTGCCTTGCCTTGCGTCACAATTTCCTTCCCTGGCCGTGCATTGCCTAGCCGTGCGTTGTCGTGCATTAGCCTTGTTTCACCTTGCCATAGCATTGCTTGAGTTGCCTTGCTTTGCCTCGCCTTCCTTTCCTTCCGTTACACTTTCCTTGCCTAAACGTACACTGCCTAGCCTTGCGTTGTCGTACATTTGCCTTGCCTCGCCTGACCGTGCCTTCGCTTGCGTTACCCTTTCCTTGCCTTGCCGTGGATTGCGTAGCCCTGCGTTGTCGTGCCTTAGGCTTGTTTCCCCTTACCTTGCCTTTCCTTCCATTACCCTTGCCTTCCCTTTCTTTCCCTTGCCTTCCTTGCCTTCCGTTACTCTTTGCTTACCTTCCGTGCATTGCCTAGCCTTCCGTTGTCGTGCCTTAGCCTTGCCTCGCCTGACAGTGCCTTGCCTTGCGTTACCCTTTCCTTGCCTGGCCGTGCATTGCCTAGCCGTGCGTTGTCGTGCATTAGCCTTGTTTCACCTTGCCATAGCCTTGCTTGCGTTGCCTTGCTTTGTCTTGCCTTCCTATCCTTCCGTTACTCTTTCCTTGCCTAACCGTACACTGCCTAGCCTTGCGTTGTCGTGCATTATCCTTGCCTCGCCTGACCGTGCCTTGCCTTGCGTTACCCTTTCCTTGCCTTGCCGTGCATTGCCTCGCCCTGCGGTGTCGTGCCTTAGGCTTGTTTCCCCTTACCGTGCCGTTCCTTCCATTACCCTTTCCTTGCTTGGCATTCCCTTGCTTTCTTTGCCTTCCGTTACTCTTTTCTTGCCTTGCCGTGCATTGCCTAGCCGTGCGTTGTCGTGCCTTAGCCTTTTTTCACCTTGCCATAGACTTGCTTGCATTGCCTTGCTTTGCCTTCCATTCCTTGACTTCCGTTATTCTTTGCTTGACTTCCGAGCATTGCCTAGCCGTGCGTTGCCGTGCCTTAGCCTGGTTTCCCCTTGCCGTGCCGTGCGTTTTGTTAAACTTGCCTTGCCTGGCTTTGCCTTACCTTCCTTTCCTTCTGTTACTCTTTCCTTGCCTTGCCGTGCACTGCCTAGCCTTCCGTTGTTGTTCATTAGCCTTGCCTTGCCTGACCGTGCCTTGCCTGGCGTTACCCTTTCCTTGCTTTTCCGTGCATTGCCTAGCCCTGCGTTGTCGTGCCTTAGCGTTGTTTCCCCTTGCCGTGCCGTTCCTTCTCTTACCCTTACCTTGCCTTGCTTTCTCTTGCTTTCCTTACCTTCCGTTACTCTTTGCTTACCTTCCGTGCATTGCCTAGCCTTGCGTTGTCGTGCCTTAGCCTTCCCTCGCCTGACAGTGCCTTGCCTTGCGTTACCCTTTTCTTGCGTTGCCGTGCATTGCCTAGCCGTGCGTTGTCGTGCCTTAGCCTTGTTTCTCCTTGCGGTGCCTTGCATTTCCGTTCCGCCCTTGCCTTCCGTTACTCTTTGCTTGCCTTCCGTGCATTGCCTAGCTTTGCGTTGTCGTGCCTTAGCCTTTTTTCACCATGCCATAGCCTTGCTTGCGTTTCCTTCCTTTGCCTTGCATTCCTTGCCTTCCGTTACTCTTTGCTTGCCTTCCTTGCATTGACTAGCCTTGCGTTGTCGTGCCTTAGCCTTGCCTCGCCTGACCGTGCCTTGCCTTGCGTTACCCTTTCCTTGCCTTTCCGTGCATTGCATAGCCGTGCGTTGTCGTGCCTTAGCCTTGCCTCGCCTTACCGTGCCTTGCCATGCGTTGCCCTGTCCTTCCCTATCCGTGCATTCCCTAGCTGTGCGTTGTCGTTCCTTAGCCTTGTTTCCCCTTGCGGTGCCGTGCCTTCCGTTACCCTTGCTTTGCCTTGCTTTCCCTTGCCTTCCTTGCCTTGCGTTACTGTTTGCTTGCCTTGCCGTGCATTGCCCAACCTTGTGTTGTCATGCGTTATTCTTGCCTTGCATGACCGTGCCTTGCCTTGCGTTCCCCTTTCCTTGCCTTGCCGTGCATTGCCTAGCCGTCCGTTCTCGTGCCTTAGCCTTGTTTCACCTTGCCATAGCCTTGCTTGCGTTGCCTTGCTTTGCCTTGCCTTCCTTGCCTTCCGTTACTCTTTGCATGCCTTCCGTGCATTGCCTAGCCTTGCGTTGTCGTACATTAGCCTTGCCTCGCCTGACAGTGCCTTGCCATGCGTTACCCATTCCTTCCCTTGCCGTGCATTGCCTATCCCTGCGTTTTCGTGCCTTAGCATTGTTTCCCCGTACCGTGCCGTTCCTTCCGTTCCCCTTGCCTTCCCTTGCTTTCCCTTGCCTTCCTTGCCTTCCGTTACTCTTTGCTTACCTTCCGTGCATTGCCTAGCCTTCCGTTGTCGTGCCTTTGCCTTGCCTCGCCTGACAGTGCCTTGCCTTGCGTTACCCCTTCCTTGCCTGGCCGTGCATTGCCTATCCCTGCGTTTTCGTGCCTTAGCATTGTTTCCCCGTACCGTGCCGTTCCTTCCGTTCCCCTTGCCTTCCCTTGCTTGCCCTTGCCTTCCTTGCCTTCCATTACTCTTGGCTTGCCTTCCGTGCATTGCCTAGCCTTGCGTTGTCGTTCCTTAACCTTGCCTCGCCTGACCGTGCCTTGCCTTGCGTTACCCTTTCCTTGCCTTGCCGTGCATTGCCTAACCGTGCGTTGTCGTGCATTAGCCATGCCTTGCCTCACCGTGCCTTGCCTTGCGTTACCCTTTCCTTGATTGGCCGTGCATTTCCTAGCCGTGCGTTGCCGTGCCTTAGCCTTGTTTCCCCTTGCCGTGCCTTGCCGTTTGTTACACTTGCCTTGCCTTGCTTTGCCTTGCCTTCCTTTCCTTCCCTTACTCTTTCCTTGCCTAGCCGTACACTGCCTACCCTTGCATTGCCATGCATTAACCTTGCCTCGACTGACCGTGCCTTGCGTTGCGTTACCCTTTCCCTGCCTTGCCGTGCATTGCCTAGCCCTGCGTTGTCGTGCCTTAGCCTTGTTTCCCCTTACCGTGCCGTTCCTTCCATTACCCTTGCCTTCCCTTGCTTTCCCTTGCCTTCCTTGCCTTCCGTTACTATTTGCTTGCCTTCCGTGCATTGCCTTGTTTCCCCTTACCTTGCCTTTCCTTCCATTACCCTTTCCTTGCTTGGCATTCCCTTGCTTTCTTTGCCTTCCGTTACTCTTTTCTTGCCTTTCGTGCTTTGCCTACCCTTGCGTTGTCGTGCCTTAGCCTTCCCTCGCCTGACAGTGCCTTGCCTTGCGTTACCCTTTCCTTGCCTTGCCGTGCATTGCCTAGCCGTGCGTTGTCGTGCCTTAGCCTTTTTTCACCTTGCCATAGACTTGCTTGCGTTGCCTTGCTTTGCCTTGCATTCCTTGACTTCCGTTATTCTTTGCTTGACTTCCGAGCATTGCCTAGCCGTGCGTTGCCGTGCCTTAGCCTGGTTTCCCCTTGCCGTGCCGTGCGTTTTGTTAAACTTGCCTTGCCTGGCTTTGCCTTGCCTTCCTTTCCTTCCGTTACTCTTTCCTTGCCTTGCCGTGCACTGCCTAGCCTTGCGTTGTCGTTCATTAGCCTTGCCTTGCCTGACCGTGCCTTGCCTGGCGTTACCCTTTCCTTGCTTTTCCGTGCATTGCCTAGCCCTGCGTTGTCATGCCTTGGCGTTGTGTCCCCTTGCCGTGCCGTTCCTTCTCTTACCCTTACCTTGCCTTGCTTTCCCTTGCTTTCCTTGCCTTCCGTTACTCTTTGCTTACCTTCCGTGCATTGCCTAGCCTTGCGTTGTCGTGCCTTAGCCTTCCCTCGCCTGACAGTGCCTTGCCTTGCGTTACCCTTTCTTTCCCTTGCCGTGCATTGCCTAGCCGTGCGGTGTCGTGCATTAGCCTTGCCTTGCCTGACCATTCCTTCCCTGGCGTTACCCTTTCCTTGCCTTTCCGTGCATTGTCTAGCCCTGCGTTGTCGTGCCTTAGCCTTGTTTCCCCTTGCCGTGCAGTTCCTTCTCTTACCCTTACCTTGCCTTGCTTTCCCTTGCTTTCCTTCCCTTCCGTTACTCTTTGCTTACGTTCAATGCATTGCCTAGCCTTTCGTTGTCGTGCCTTAGCCTTGCCTCGCCTGACCGTGCCTTGCCTTGCGTTACCCTCTCCTTGCCTGGCCGAGGATTGCCTAGCCCTGCGTAGTCGTGCCTTAGGCTTGTTTCCCCTTACCTTGCCGTTCCTTCAATTACCCTTGACTTCCCTTGCTTTCCCTTGCCTTCCATGCCTTCCGTTACTCTTTTCTTTCCTTCCGTGCATTGCTTAGCCTTGAGTTCTCGTGCCTTAGCCTTGACTCCCCTGACCGTACCTTGCCTTGCATTGCCTAGCCGTGCGTTGTCGTGCCTTAGCCTTGTTTCACCTGGCCATAGACTTGCTTGCGTTGCCTTGCTATGCCTTGACTTCCTTGCCTTCCGTTACTCTTTGCTTGCCTTCCGTGCATTGCCTAGCCTTGCGTTGTCGTGCCTTAGCCTTCCCTCGACTGACCGTGCCTTGCCTTGCGTTACCCTTTCCTTGCCTTGCCGTGCATTGCCTAGCCGTGCGTTGTCGTGCATTAGCCTTGCCTGGCCTGACCGTGCCTTGCCTTGCGTTACCCTTTCCTTGCCTGGCCGAGGATTGCCTAGCCCTGCGTAGTCGTGCCTTAGGCTTGTTTCCCCTTACCTTGCCGTTCCTTCAATTACCCTTGACTTCCCTTGCTTTCCCTTGCCTTCCATGCCTTCCGTTACTCTTTTCTTTCCTTCCGTGCATTGCTTAGCCTTGAGTTCTCGTGCCTTAGCCTTGACTCCCCTGACCGTACCTTGCCTTGCATTGCCTAGCCGTGCGTTGTCGTGCCTTAGCCTTGTTTCACCTGGCCATAGACTTGCTTGCGTTGCCTTGCTATGCCTTGACTTCCTTGCCTTCCGTTACTCTTTGCTTGCCTTCCGTGCATTGCCTAGCCTTGCGTTGTCGTGCCTTAGCCTTCCCTCGCCTGACCGTGCCTTGCCTTGCGTTACCCTTTCCTTGCCTTGCCGTGCATTGCCTAGCCGTGCGTTGTCGTGCATTAGCCTTGCCTTGCCTCACCGTGCCTTTCCTTGCGTTACCCTTTCCTTGCCTGTCCGTGCATTCCCTAGCCGTGCGTTGTCGTGCCTTAACATTGTTTCCCCTTGCCGTGCCGTACCTTCCGTTACCCTTGCCTTGCCTTGCTTTGCCTTGCATTCCTTGCCTTCCGTTACTCTTTGCTTGCCGTCCGTGCATGGCCTAGCCTTGCGTTGTCTTGCCTTAGCCTTGCCTCGCCTGACCGTGCCTTGCCTTGCGTTACCCTTTCCTTGCCTTGCCATGCATTGCCTAGCCGTGCGTTGTCGTGCATTAGCCTTGCCTTGCCTCACCGTGCCTTGCCTTGCGTTACCCTTTCCTTGCCTGGCCGTGCATTGCCTAGCCGTGCGTTGCCGTTCCTTAGCCTTGTTTCCCCTTGCCGTGCCGTGCCTTTTGTTACACTTGCCTTGCCTTGCTTTGCCTTGCCTTCCTTTCCTTCCGTTACTCTTTCCTTGCCTTGCCGTGCATTGCCTAGGCTTGCGTTGTCGTGCATTAGCCTTGAATGACCGTGCCTTGCCTTGCGTTACCCTTTCCTTGCCTTGCCGTGCATTGCCTAGCCGTGCGTTGTCCTGCCTTAGCCTTGTTTGCCCTTGCCGTGCCGATCCATCCCTTACCCTTGCCTTGCATTTCCTTCCCTTGCTTTCCTTGCCTTCCGTTACTCTTTGCTTGCCTTCCGAGCATTGCCTAGCCTTGCGTTGTCGTGCCTTAGCCATGCCTTGCCTCACCGTGCCTTGCCTTGCGTTACCCTTTCCTTGCCTTGCCGTGCATTGCCTAGCCGTGCGTTGTCGTGCCTTAACCTTGCCTCGCCTGACCGTGCCTGTCCTTGCGGTTCCCTTTCCTTGCCTTGCCGTGCATTGCCTAACCGTGCGTTGTCGTGCATTAGACTTGCCTTGCCTCACCGTGCCTTGCTTTGCGTTACACTTTCCTTGCCTGGCCGTGCATTGCCAAGCCGTGCGTTGCCTTGCCTTAGCCTTGTTTCCCCTTGCCGTGCCGTGCCTTTTGTTACACTTGCCTTGCCTTGCTTTGCCTTGCCTTCCGTTCCTTCTGTTAGTCTTTCATTTCCTTGCCGTGCATTGCAGAGCCTTGCGTTGTCGTGCATTAGCATTGCCTCGCCTGACCGTGCCTTGCCTGTCGTTACTCTTTACTTGCCTTCCGTGCATTGCCTAGCCGTGCGTTGTCGTGCCTTAGCCTTGTTTCCCCTTGCCGTGCCAGTCCTTCCGTTACATTTACCTTGCCTTGCTTTTCCTTGCCTTCCTTGCCTTCCGTTACTCTTTACTTGCCTTCCGTGCATTGCCTAGCCTTGTGTTGTCGTGCATTAGCCTTGCCTCACCTGACCGTGCCTTGCCTTGCGTTACCCTTCACTTGCCTTGCCGTGCATTGCCTAGCCGTGCGTTGTCGTGCCTTAGCCTTGTTTCCCCTTGCCGTGCCGTGCCTTTTGTTACACTTGCCTTGCCTTGCTTTGCCTTGCCTTCCTTTCCTTCCGTTACTCTTTCCTTGCCTTGCCATGCATTGCCTAGCCTTGCGTTGTCGTGCATTAGCCTTGCCTGACTGTGCCTTGCCTTGCGTTACCATTTCCTTGCCTTGCCGTGCATTGCCTAGCCGTGCGTTGTCGTGCCTTAGCCTTGTTTCCCCTTGCCGTGCCGTTCCTTCCCTTTCCCTTGCCTTGCCTTGCTTTCCTTGCCTTCCGTTACTCTTTGCTTGCCGTCCGTGCATGGCCTAGCCTTGCGTTGTCGTGCCTTAGCCTTGCCTCGCCTGACCGTGCCTTGCCTTGCGTTACCCTTTCCTTGCCTTGCCGTGCATTGCCTAGCCGTGCGTTGTCGTGCATTAGCCTTGCCTTGCCTCACCGTGCCTTGCCTTGCGTTACCCTTTCCTTGCCTGGCCGTGCATTCCCTAGCCGTGCGTTGTCGTGCCTTAACCTTGTTTCCCCTTGCCGTGCCGTACCGTCCGTTACCCTTGCCTTGCCTTACTTTCCCTTGCCTTCCTTGACTTCCGTTACTGTTTGCTTGTCTTGCCGTGCATTGCCCAACCTTGTGTTGTCGTGCCTTATTCTTGCCTTGCCTGACCGTGCCTTGCCTTGCGTTACCCTTTCCTTGCCTGGCCGTGCATTGCCTAGCGGTGCGTTGCCGTGCCTTAGCCTTGTTTCCCTTTGCCGTACCGTGCCTTTTGTTACACTGGCCTTGCCTTGCTTTGCCTTGCCTTCCATTCCTTCCGTTACTCTTTGCTTGCCTTGCCGTGCGTTGCCTAGGCTTGCGTTGTCGTGCATTAGCCTTGAATAACCCTGCCTTGCCTTGCGTTACCCTTTCCTTGCCTTGCCGTGCATTGCCTAGCCGTGCTTTGTCCTGCCTTAGCCTTGTTTGCCCTTGCCGTGCCGTTCCATCCCTTACCCTTGCCTTGCATTGCTTTCCCTTGCTTTCCTTGCCTTCCGTTACTCTTTTCTTGCCTTCCGTGCATTGCCTAGCCTTGCCCTGTCGTGCCTTAGCCTTGACTCGCCTGACCGTGCCTTGCCTTGCGTTACCCTTTCCTTGCCTTGCCGTGCATTGCCTGGCCGTGCGTTGTCGTGCCTTAGCCTTGTTTCACCTTGCCATAGCCTTGGTTGTGTTGCCTTGCTTTGCCTTGCCTTCCTTGCCTTCCGTTACTCTTTGCTTGCCTTCCGAGCATTGCCTAGCCTTGCGTTGTCGTTTCTTAGCCTTGCCTCGCCTGACCGTGTCTTGCCTGCGTTACCCTTTCTTTGCCTTGCCGTGCATTGCCTAACCCTGCGTTGTCGTGCATTAGACTTGCCTTGCGTCACCGTGCCTTGCCTTGCGTTACCCTTTCCTTGTCTGGGCGTGCATTGGCAAGCCGTGCGTTGCCTTGCCTTAGCCTTGTTTCCCCTTGCCGTGCCGTGCCTTTTGTTACACTTGCGTTGCCTTGCTTTGCCTTGCCTTCTGTTCCGTCTGTTACTCTTTACTTGCCTTGACGTGCATTGCAGAGCCTTGCGTTGTCGTGCATTAGCATTGCCTTCCCGGACCGTGCCTTGACTTGCCTTACCCTTTCCTTGCCTTGCTGTTCATTGCCTATCCGTGCGTTGTCGTGCCTTAGCCTTGTTTCCCCTTGCCGTGCCGTTCCTTCCGTTACCCTTTCCTTGCCTTGCCTTCCCTTGCCTTCCTTGCCTTCCGTTACTCTTTAATTGCCTTCCGTGCATTGCCTAGCTTTGCGTTGTCGTGCCTTAGCCTTTTTTCACCTTGCCATAGCCTTGCTTGCGTTTCCTTCCTTTGCCTTGCATTCCTTGCCTTCCGTTACTCTTTGCTTGCCTTCCTTGCATTGCCTAGCCGTGCGTTGTCGTGCATTAGCCTTGTTTCACCTTGCCATAGCCTTGCTTGCGTTGCCTTGCTTTGCCTCGCCTTCCTTTCCTTCCGTTACACTTTCCTTGCCTAACCGTACACTGCCTAGCCTTGCGTTGTCGTACATTAGCCTTGCCTCGCCTGACCGTGCCTTCCCTTGCGTTACCCTTTCCTTGCCTTGCCGTGGATTGCCTAGCCCTGCGTTGTCGTGCCTTAGGCTTGTTTCCTATTACCTTGCCTTTCCTTCCATTACCCTTGCCTTCCCTTGCCTTCCATTACCCTTGCCTTCCCTTGCTTTCCCTTGCCTTCCTTGCCTTCCGTTACTCTTTGCTTACCTTCCGTGCATTGCCTAGCCTTCCGTTGTCGTGCCTTAGCCTTGCCTCGCCTGACAGTGCCTTGCTTTGCGTTACCCTTTCCTTGCCTGGCCGTGCATTGCCTAGCCGTGCGTTGCCGTGCCTTAGCCTTGTTTCCCCTTGCCCTGCCGTTCCTTCCATTACCCTTGCCTTGCCTGGCTATGCCTTGCCTTCCTTTCCTTCCGTTACTCTTTCCTTGCCTTGCCATGCACTGCGTAGCCTTGCGTTGTCCTGGCTTAGCCGTGCCTCGTCTGACCGTGCCTTGCCTTCCGTTACTCTTTCCTTGCCTAGCCGTGCAGTGCCTAGCCTTGCGTTGTCGTGCATTAGCCTTGCCTCGCCTGACCGTGCCTTGCTTTGCGTTACCCTTTCCTTGCCTTGCCGTGCATTGCATAGCCGTGCGTTGCCGTGCCTTAGCCTTGTTTACCCTTGCCGAGCCGTTCCTTCCGTTACCCTTGCCTTGCCTTGCTTTCCCTTGCCTTCCTTGCCTTCCGTCACTCTTTGCTTGCCTTCCGTGCATTGCCTAGCCTTGCTTTGTCGTGCCTTAGCCTTGCCTCGCCTGACCGTGCCTTCCCTTGCGTTACCCTTTCCTTGCCTTGCTTTGCATTGCCTAGCCGTGCGTTGTCGTGCATTAGCGTTGCCTTGCCTCACCGTGCCTTGCCTTGCGTTGCCCTGTCCTTCCCTATCCGTGCATTCCCTAGCTGTGCGTTTTCGTTCCTTAGCCTTGTTTCCCCTTGCTGTGCCGTGCCTTCCGTTACCCTTGCTTTGCCTTGGTTTCCCTTGCCTTCCTTGCCTTGCGTTACTGTTTGCTTGCCTTGCCGTGCATTGCCCAACCTTGTGTTGTCATGCGTTATTCTTGCCTTGCATGACCGTGCCTTGCCTTGCCTTCCCCTTTCCTTGCCTTGCCGTGCATTGCCTAGCCGTCCGTTCTCGTGCCTTAGCCTTTTTTCACCTTGCCATAGACTTGCTTGCGTTGCCTTGCTTTGCCTTGCATTCCTTGCCTTCCGTTACTCTTTGCTTGCCTTCCGTGCATTGCCTAGCCTTGCGTTGTCGTGCCTTAGCCTTGCCTCGCCTGACAGTGCCTTGCCTTGCGTTACCCCTTCCTTGCCTTGCCGTGCATTGCCTAGCCCTGCGTTTTCGTGCCTTAGCATTGTTTCCCCTTACCGTGCCGTTCCTTCCGTTCCACTTGCCTTCCCTTGCTTGCCCTTGCCTTCCTTGCCTTCCGTTACTCTTGGCTTGCCTTTCGTGCATTGCCTAGCCTTGCGTTGTCGTTCCTTAACCTTGCCTCGCCTGACCGTGCCTTGCCTTGCGTTACCCTTTCCTTGCCTTGCCGTGCATTGCCTAGCCGTGCGTTGTCGTGCATTAGCCTTGCCTTGCCTCACCGTGCCTTTCCTTGCGTTACCCTTTCCTTGCCTGTCCGTGCATTCCCTAGCCGTGCGTTGTCGTGCCTTAACATTGTTTCCCCTTGCCGTACCGTACCTTCCGTTACCCTTGCCTTGCCTTGCTTTGCCTTGCCTTCCTTGCCTTCCGTTACTCTTTGCTTGCCGTCCGTGCATGGCCTAGCCTTGCGTTGTCTTGCCTTAGCCTTGCCTCGCCTGACCGTGCCTTGCCTTGCGTTACCCTTTCCTTGCCTTGCCATGCATTGCCTAGCCGTGCGTTGTCGTGCATTAGCCTTGCCTTCCTTTCCTCACTGTGCCTTGCCTTGCGTTACCCTTTCCTTGCCTGGCCGTGCATTGCCTAGCCGTGCGTTGCCGTTCCTTAGCCTTGTTTCCCCTTGCCGTGCCGTGCCTTTTGTTACACTTGCCTTGCCTTGCTTTGCCTTGCCTTCCTTTCCTTCCGTTACTCTTTCCTTGCCTTGCCGTGCATTGCCTAGGCTTGCGTTGTCGTGCATTAGCCTTGAATGACCGTACCTTGCCTTGCGTTACGCTTTCCTTGCTTTGCCGTGCATTGACTAGCCGTGCGTTGTCCTGCCTTAGCCTTGTTTGCCCTTGCCGTGCCGATCCATCCCTTACCCTTGCCTTGCATTTCCTTCCCTTGCTTTCCTTGCCTTCCGTTACTCTTTGCTTGCCTTCCGTGCATTGCCTAGCCTTGCTTTGTCGTGCCTTAGCCTTGACTCGCCTGACCGTGCCTTGCCTTGCGTTACCCTTTCCTTGCCTTGCCGTGCATTGCCTAGCCGTGCGTTGTCGTGCCTTAACCTTGCCTCGCCTGACCGTGCCTGTCCTTGCGGTTCCCTTTCCTTGCCTTGCCGTGCATTGCCTAACCGTGCGTTGTCGTGCATTAGACTTGCCTTGCCTCACCGTGCCTTGCTTTGCGTTACCCTTTCCTTGCCTGGCCGTGCATTGCCTAGCCGTGCGTTGCCTTGCCTTAGCCTTGTTTCCCCTTCCCGTGCCGTGCCTTTTGTTACACTTGCCTTACCTTGCTTTGCCTTGCCTTCCGTTCCTTCTGTTAGTCTTTCCTTGCCTTGCCGTGCATTGCAGAGCTTTGCGTTGTCGTGCATTAGCATTGCCTTGCCTGACCGTGCCTTGCCTTGCGTTACCCTTTCCTTGCCTTGCCGTGCATTGCCTAGCCGTGCGTTGTCGTGCCTTAGCCTTGTTTCCCCTTGCCGTGCCAGTCCTTCCGTTACATTTACCTTGCCTTGCTTTTCCTTGCCTTCCTTGCCTTCCGTTACTCTTTACTTGCCTTCCGTGCATTGCCTAGCCTTGCGTTGTCGTGCATTAGCCTTGCCTCACCTGACCGGGCCTTCCCTTGCGTTACCCTTCCCTTGCCTTGCCGTGCATTGCCTAGCCGTGCGTTGTCGTGCCTTAGCCTTGTTTCCCCTTGCCGTGCCGTGCCTTTTGTTACACTTGCCTTGCCTTGCTTTGCCTTGCCTTCCTTTCCTTCCGTTACTCTTTCCTTGCCTTGCCGTGCATTGCCTAGCCTTGCGTTGTCGTGCATTAGCCTTGCCTGACTGTGCCTTGCCTTGCGTTACCATTTCCTTGCCTTGCCGTGCATTGCCTAGCCGTGCGTTGTCGTGCCTTAGCCTTGTTTCCCCTTGCCGTGCCGTTCCTTCCCTTACCCTTGCCTTGCCTTGCTTTCCTTGCCTTCCGTTACTCTTTGCTTGCCGTCCGTGCATGGCCTAGCCTTGCGTTGTCGTGCCTTAGCCTTGCCTCGCCTGACCGTGCCTTGCCTTGCGTTACCCTTTCCTTGCCTTGCCGTGCATTGCCTAGCCGTGCGTTGTCGTGCATTAGCCTTGCCTTGCCTCACCGTGCCTTGCCTTGCGTTACCCTTTCCTTGCCTGGCCGTGCATTCCCTAGCCGTGCGTTGTCGTGCCTTAACCTTGTTTCCCCTTGCCGTGCCGTACCGTCCGTTACCCTTGCCTTGCCTTACTTTCCCTTGCCTTCCTTGACTTCCGTTACTGTTTGCTTGTCTTGCCGTGCATTGCCCAACCTTGTGTTGTCGTGCCTTATTCTTGCCTTGCCTGACCGTGCCTTGCCTTGCGTTACCCTTTCCTTGCCTGGCCGTGCATTGCCTAGCGGTGCGTTGCCGTGCCTTAGCCTTGTTTCCCTTTGCCGTACCGTGCCTTTTGTTACACTGGCCTTGCCTTGCTTTGCCTTGCCTTCCATTCCTTCCGTTACTCTTTGCTTGCCTTGCCGTGCATTGCCTAGGCTTGCGTTGTCGTGCATTAGCCTTGAATGACCCTGCCTTGCCTTCCGTTACCCTTTCCTTGCCTTGCCGTGCATTGCCTAGCCGTGCTTTGTCCTGCCTTAGCCTTGTTTGCCCTTGCCGTGCCGTTCCATCCCTTACCCTTGCCTTGCATTGCTTTCCCTTGCTTTCCTTGCCTTCCGCTACTCTTTGCTTGCCTTCCGTGCATTGCCTAGCCTTGCCCTGTCGTGCCTTAGCCTTGACTCGCCTGACCGTGCCTTGCCTTGCGTTACCCTTTCCTTGCCTTGCCGTGCATTGCCTGGCCGTGCGTTGTCGTGCCTTAGCCTTGTTTCACCTTGCCATAGCCTTGGTTGTGTTGCCTTGCTTTGCCTTGCCTTCCTTGCCTTCCGTTACTCTTTGCTTGCCTTCCGAGCATTGCCTAGCCTTGCGTTGTCGTGCCTTAGCCTTGCCTCGCCTGACCGTGCATTGCCTTGCGTTACCCTTTCTTTGCCTTGCCGTGCATTGCCTAACCGTGCGTTGTCGTGCATTAGACTTGCCTTGCGTCACCGTGCCTTGCCTTGCGTTACCCTTTCCTTGTCTGGGCGTGCATTGGCAAGCCGTGCGTTGCCTTGCCTTAGCCTTGTTTCCCCTTGCCGTGCCGTGCCTTTTGTTACACTTGCGTTGCCTTGCTTTGCCTTGCCTTCTGTTCCGTCTGTTACTCTTTACTTGCCTTGACGTGCATTGCAGAGCCTTGCGTTGTCGTGCATTAGCATTGCCTTCCCGGACCGTGCCTTGACTTGCCTTACCCTTTCCTTGCCTTGCTGTTCATTGCCTATCCGTGCGTTGTCGTGCCTTAGCCTTGTTTCCCCTTGCCGTGCCGTTCCTTCCGTTACCCTTTCCTTGCCTTGCCTTCCCTTGCCTTCCTTGCCTTCCGTTACTCTTTAATTGCCTTCCGTGCATTGCCTAGCTTTGCGTTGTCGTGCCTTAGCCTTTTTTCACCTTGCCATAGGCTTGCTTGCGTTTCCTTCCTTTGCCTTGCATTCCTTGCCTTCCGTTACTCTTTGCTTGCCTTCCTTGCATTGCCTAGCCGTGCGTTGTCGTGCATTAGCCTTGTTTCACCTTGCCATAGCCTTGCTTGCGTTGCCTTGCTTTGCCTCGCCTTCCTTTCCTTCCGTTACACTTTCCTTGCCTAACCGTACACTGCCTAGCCTTGCGTTGTCGTACATTAGCCTTGCCTCGCCTGACCGTGCCTTCGCTTGCGTTACCCTTTCCTTGCCTTGCCGTGGATTGCCTAGCCCTGCGTTGTCGTGCCTTAGGCTTGTTTCCTATTACCTTGCCTTTCCTTCCATTACCCTTGCCTTCCCTTGCTTTCCCTTGCCTTCCTTGCCTTCCGTTACTCTTTGCTTACATTCCGTGCATTGCCTAGCCTTCCGTTGTCGTGCCTTAGCCTTGCCTCGCCTGACAGTGCCTTGCTTTGCGTTACCCTTTCCTTGCCTGGCCGTGCATTGCCTAGCCGTGCGTTGCCGTGCCTTAGCCTTGTTTCCCCTTGCCGAGCCGTTCCTTCCGTTACTCTTGCCTTGCCTTGCTTTCCCTTGCCTTCCTTGCCTTCCGTCACTCTTTGCTTGCCTTCCATGCATTGCCTAGCCTTGCGTTGTCGTGCCTTAGACTTGCCTCGCCCGACCGTGCCTTCCCTTGCGTTACCCTTTCCTTGCCATGCCGTGTATTGCCCAACCTTGTGTTGTCGTGCGTTATTCTTGCTTTGCCTGACCGTGCCTTGCCTAGCCGTGCCTTGTAATGCCTTAGCCTTGTTTCACCTTGCCATAGCCTTGCTTGCGTTGCCTTGCTTTGCCTTGCCTTCCTTGCCTTCCGTTACTGTTTGCTTGCCTTCCGTGCATTGCCTAGCCTTGCGTTGTCGTGCCTCAGCCTTTTTTCACCTTGCCATAGACTTGCTTGCTTTGCCTTGCTTTGCCATACAATCCTTGCCTTCCGTTACTCTTTGCTTGCCTTCCGTGCATTGCCTAGCTTTGCGTTGTCGTGCCTTAGCCTTTTTTCACCTTGCCATAAGCTTGCTTGCGTTGCCTTCCTTTGCCTTGCATTCCTTGCCTTCCGTTACTCTTTACTTTCCTTCCTTGCAATGACTAGCCTTTCGTTGTCGTGCCTTAGCCTTGCCTCGCCTGACCGTGCCTTGCCTTGCGTTACCCTTTCCTTGCCTTTCCGTGCATTGCCTAGCCGTGCGTTGTCGTGCATTTGCGTTGCCTTGCCCCACCGTGCCTTGCCTTGCGTTGCCCTGTCCTTCCCTATCCGTGCATTCCCTAGCTGTGCGTTGTGGTTCCTTAGCCTTGTTTCCCCTTGCGGTGCCGTGCCTTCCGTTACCCTTGCTTTGCCTTGGTTTCCCTTGCCTTCCTTGCCTTGCGTTAATGTTTGCTTGCCTTGCCGTGCATTGCCCAACCTTGTGTTGTCATGCGTTATTCTTGCCTTGCATGACCGTGCCTTGAATTGCGTTCCCCTTTCTTTGCCTTGCCGTGCATTGCCTAGCCGTCCGTTCTCGTGCCTTAGCCGTGTTTCACCTTGCCATAGCCTTGCTTGCGTTGCCTTGCTTTGCCTTGCCTTCCTTGCCTTCCGTTACTCTTTGCATGCCTTCCGTGCATTGCCTAGCCTTGCGTTGTCGTTCCTTAACCTTGCCTCGGCTGACCGTGCCTTGCCTTGCGTTACCCTTACCTTGCCTTGCCGTGCATTGCCTAGCCGTGCGTTGTCGTGCCTTAGCCTTGCCTCGACTGACAGTGCCTTGCCTTGCGTTACCCCTTCCTTCCCTTGCCGTGCATTGCCTAGCCCTGCGTTTTCGTGCCTTAGCCTTGCCTTGCCTCACCGTGATTTCCCTTGCGTTACCCTTTCCTTGACTGGCCGTGCATTGCCTAGCCGTGCGTTGTCGTGCCTTAGCCTTGCCTCGCCTGACAGTGCCTTGCCTTGCGTTACCCCTTTCTTGCCTTGCCGTGCAATGCCTAGCCCTCCGTTTTCGTGCCTTAGCATTGTTTCCCCTTACCGTGCCGTTCCTTCCGTTCCACTTGCCTTCCCTTGCTTGCCCTTGCCTTCCTTGCCTTCCGTTACTCTTGGCTTGCCTTTCGTGCATTGCCTAGCCTTGCGTTGTCGTTCCTTAACCTTGCCTCGCCTGACCGTGCCTTGCCTTGCGTTACCCTTTCCTTGCCTTGCCGTGCATTGCCTAACGGTGCGTTGTCGTGCATTACCCATGCCTTGCCTCACCGTGTCTTGCCTTGCGTTACCCTTTCCTTGATTGGCCGTGCATTGCCTAGCCGTGCGTTGCCGTGCCTTAGCCTTGTTTCCCCTTGCCGTGCCTTGCCTTTTGTTACACTTGCCTTGCCTTGCTTTGCCTTGCCTTCCTTTCCTTCCATTACTCTTTCCTTGCCTAGCCGTACACTGCCTACCCTTGCATTGCCGTGCATTAGCCTTGCCTCGACTGACCGTGCCTTGCCTTGCGTTACCCTTTCTTTCCCTTGCCGTGCATTGCCTAGCTGTGCGTTGTCGTGCATTAGCCTTGCCTTGCCTGACCGTGTCTTGCCTGGATTTACCCTTTCATTCCCTTGCCGTGCATTGCCTAGCCGTGCGGGTGTCGTGCGTTAGCCTTGTTTCCCCTTGCCTGACCATTCCTTCCCTGGCGTTACCCTTTTCTTGCCTTTCCGTGCATTGTCTAGCCCTGCGTTGTCGTGCCTTAGCCTTGTTTCCCCTTGCAGTGCAGTTCCTTCTCTTACCCTTACCTTGCCTTGCTTTCCCTTGCTTTCCTTCCCTTCCGTTTACTCTTTGCTTACGTTCAATGCATTGCCTAGCCTTTCGTTGTCGTGCCTTAGCCTTGCCTCGCCTGACAGTGCCTTACCTTGCGTTACCCTTTCCTTGCCTTGCCGTGCATTGACTAGCCGTGCGTTGTCGTGCCTTAGCCTTGTTTCCCCTTGCCGTGCTGTTCCTTCCCTTACCTATACCTTGCCTTGCTTTCCCTTGCTTTCCTTGCCTTCCGTTACTCTTTGTTTACCTTCCGTGCATTGCCTAGCCTTGCGTTGTCGTGCCTTAACCTTGCCTCGCCTGACAGTGCCTTGCCTTGCGTCACCCTTTCCTTCCCTGGCCGTGCATTGCCTAGCCGTGCGTTGTCGTGCATTAGCCTTGTTTCACCTTGCCATAGCATTGCTTGAGTTGCCTTGCTTTGCCTCGCCTTCCTTTCCTTCCGTTACACTTTCCTTGCCTAACCGTACACTGCCTAGCCTTGCGTTGTCGTACATTTGCCTTGCCTCGCCTGACCGTGCCCTTCGCTTGCGTTACCCTTTCCTTGCCTTGCCGTGGATTGCGTAGCCCTGCGTTGTCGTGCCTTAGGCTTGTTTCCCCTTACCTTGCCTTTCCTTCCATTACCCTTGCCTTCCCTTTCTTTCCCTTGCCTTCCTTGCCTTCCGTTACTCTTTGCTTACCTTCCGTGCATTGCCTAGCCTTCCGTTGTCCTGCCTTAGCCTTGCCTCGCCTGACAGTGCCTTGCCTTGCGTTACCCTTTCCTTGCCTGGCCGTGCATTGCCTAGCCGTGCGTTGTCGTGCATTAGCCTTGTTTCACCTTGCCATAGCCTTGCTTGCGTTGCCTTGCTTTGCCTTGCCTTCCTATCCTTCCGTTACTCTTTCCTTGCCTAACCGTACACTGCCTAGCCTTGCGTTGTCGTGCATTATCCTTGCCTCGCCTGACCGTGCCTTGCCTTGCGTTACCCTTTCCTTGCCTTGCCGTGCATTGCCTCGCCCTGCGGTGTCGTGCCTTAGGCTTGTTTCCCCTTACCGTGCCGTTCCTTCCATTACCCTTTCCTTGCTTGGCATTCCCTTGCTTTCTTTGCCTTCCGTTACTCTTTTCTTGCCTTGCCGTGCATTGCCTAGCCGTGCGTTGTCGTGCCTTAGACTTTTTTCACCTTGCCATAGACTTGCTTGCATTGCCTTGCTTTGCCTTGCATTCCTTGACTTCCGTTATTCTTTGCTTGACTTCCGAGCATTGCCTAGCCGTGCGTTGCCGTGCCTTAGCCTGGTTTCCCCTTGCCGTGCCGTGCGTTTTGTTAAACTTGCCTTGCCTGGCTTTGCCTTACCTTCCTTTCCTTCGGTTACTCTTTCCTTGCCTTGCCGTGCACTGCCTAGCCTTCCGTTGTTGTTCATTAGCCTTGCCTTGCCTGACCGTGCCTTGCCTGGCGTTACCCTTTCCTTGCTTTTCCGTGCATTGCCTAGCCCTGCGTTGTCGTGCCTTAGCGTTGTTTCCCCTTGCCGTGCCGTTCCTTCTCTTACCCTTACCTTGCCTTGCTTTCCCTTGCTTTCCTTGCCTTCCGTTACTCTTTGCTTACCTTCCGTGCATTGCCTAGCCTTGCGTTGTCGTGCCTTAGCCTTCCCTCGCCTGACAGTGCCTTGCCTTGCGTTACCCTTTTCTTGCGTTGCCGTGCATTGCCTAGCCGTGCGTTGTCGTGCCTTAGCCTTGTTTCTCCTTGCGGTGCCTTGCATTTCCGTTCCGCCCTTGCCTTCCGTTACTCTTTGCTTGCCTTCCGTGCATTGCCTAGCTTTGCGTTGTCGTGCCTTAGCCTTTTTTCACCATGCCATAGCCTTGCTTGCGTTTCCTTCCTTTGCCTTGCATTCCTTGCCTTCCGTTACTCTTTGCTTGCCTTCCTTGCATTGACTAGCCTTGCGTTGTCGTGCCTTAGCCTTGCCTCGCCCTGACCGTGCCTTGCCTTGCGTTACCCTTTCCTTGCCTTTCCGTGCATTGCATAGCCGTGCGTTGTCGTGCCTTAGCCTTGCCTCGCCTGACCGTGCCTTGCCTTGCGTTGCCCTGTCCTTCCCTATCCGTGCATTCCCTAGCTGTGCGTTGTCGTTCCTTAGCCTTGTTTCCCCTTGCGGTGCCGTGCCTTCCGTTACCCTTGCTTTGCCTTGGTTTTCCTTGCCTTCCTTGCCTTGCGTTACTGTTTGCTTGCCTTGCCGTGCATTGCCCAACCTTGTGTTGTCATGCGTTATTCTTGCCTTGCATGACCGTGCCTTGCCTTGCGTTCCCCTTTCCTTGCCTTGCCCGTGCATTGCCTAGCCGTCCGTTCTCGTGCCTTAGCCTTGTTTCACCTTGCCATAGCCTTGCTTGCGTTGCCTTGCTTTGCCTTGCCTTCCTTGCCTTCCGTTACTCTTTGCATGCCTTCCGTGCATTGCCTAGCCTTGCGTTGTCGTACATTAGCCTTGCCTCGCCTGACAGTGCCTT